>NW_027136087.1:0-283787 GCF_039906515.1 Pseudorca crassidens | reverse complement strand
CTATGTCATCAGGCCCTTAGCAGCACAATGAGTGGATTCAGGTATGATGATTCTAACTGAAATAAGTCACACAGAAAAAGAAACATCATAAGATATCAGTAATACATGGAATGTAAACTTGGCTACACAGGAACTGAATTACAGAACAGAACAGGGTCTCAAATTTAGAAAACCAACTAATGCTTGCTTAAGGGGAAAGGTGAGTTGGGGTGCTGCATAAAACCAGAGATTGAAATGAGCACAGATAAAGTTCCTTAAGCCAAATATGGAATAGACAAGAGCTACTCCTTGCTCAACGAAATGGACTCAACACCGCATATTAAATGCCTAAGAATGTACCTGACTAGTAAGTATCTTAAAACCTATGGATTGCTATGTCTCCGAAAGAGAATCAAGCATGTGTACAGGGGCATAAACACAGCAGTGATAGGATTGGAGAGGTTCGGTGAGCAAATGAAGACCCTTTGAAGTCATATTGCATGGTACCCATTCCACGGGTTTCAACTACCCAGGTTTAAGGTATTCTTCCTTCAGCTAAAACATGCATGTGGAACCTAGAGTATGATCAACCATGTGATCGGGAGACGTGTTCAAATATGTCTCAGTTTTCGTACCCTGGTACTCGGGTGCAACATTCCAGACGTTTTACTAACACCCTCCCGACTTGGAGAGTCAGTCCCTTTAACCTCCTGTTTGGCCCAGTTTGCAATTTCTGCGGAAGATGAACAGGAATAGCGAGAACCAATGAGAGACTAGCTGGAAGGTGTCTGGACGGGCAAATTTAACTCTCATTTCCCACCAGGAAGAGGAATTAACCAAAGGCTCAGCGTGCCGTGCCGGAACCAGATTAGGGCCTGAAGCCATCCTGCGGTGTTGCGGCCAGCTCAAAAGAAAGCGAGTTGAAGAAAGGAGCTCAGGGGCACTGTAATTCACAAACCTGCAGAGTTATAAATGACAGCTATCGTCCAAAAATATACTGAAGTAAGGCTGCCAAGAGGACTTGAAAGCGGGGCAGAATTGCAGGAAACCGATTTCAGGAGGCAGACTGGAATTGCATTGAAAGCATAGGAAAAGAGGCAGAACGTCCACCATGATGCACTTGGCCAAAAAGGGCGTATGCGTTTTTTCCTGAATATATTCAGGAAAAAACGCATACGCCCTTTTTGGCCAACCAAGCAAGCTTGCAAAGGAAATCTGCACTACAATGAAGTCTCACTTCCCCCCGGTCAAAAGGGCCATCTGAAAAAAGTGTAAAATCCAGAAAGGCAGGACAGGCCATGGAGAACTGGGAGCCTTGTTATGCTGATGGGCGGGATGTAAATTGCCAACAGACACTCGGGAGAAGTGTATGGTGTTTCCTGAAACATCTAAAAAACAAAGCAACAGAGCCTAGGGCACTTCCACTTATGGTCCTATAGCTTAGGGAAATTAAAATCAAAAAGACACAGCCACCCCAAAGTTTGGGACGCCTCTGTTTACAAGAACCTCGTTTACCGTACAAGTTCAACATCGCAGAAAGTGAAAAATGGATAAAGAAGTTGTGGTATTTACTTACAAAGCAATATCACTCAGCAATGAAATCTATGTCATCAGGCCCTTAGCAGCACAATGAGTGGATTCAGGTATGATGATTCTAACTGAAATAAGTCACACAGAAAAAGAAACATCATAAGATATCAGTAATACACGGAATGTAAACTTGGCTACACAGGAACTGAATTACAGAACAGAACAGGGTCTCAAATTTAGAAAACCAACTTATGCTTGCTTAAGGGGAAAGGTGAGTTGGGGTGCTGCATAAAACCAGAGATTGAAATGAGCACAGATAAAGTTCCTTAAGCCAAATATGGAATAGACAAGAGCTACTCCTTGCTCAACGAAATGGACTCAACACCGCATATTAAATGCCTAAGAATGTACCTGACTAGTAAGTATCTTAAAACCTATGGATTGCTATGTCTCCGAAAGAGAATCAAGCATGTGTACAGGGTCATAAACACAGCAGTGATAGGATTGGAGAGGTTCGGTGAGCAAATGAAGACCCTTTGAAGTCATATTGCATGGTACCCATTCCACGGGTTTCAACTACCCAGGTTTAAGGTATTCTTCCTTCAGCTAAAACATGCATGTGGAACCTAGAGTATGATCAACCATGTGATCGGGAGACGTGTTCAAATATGTCTCAGTTTTCGTACCCTGGTACTCGGGTGCAACATTCCAGACGTTTTACTAACACCCTCCCGACTTGGAGAGTCAGTCCCTTTAACCTCCTGTTTGGCCCAGTTTGCAATTTCTGCGGAAGATGAACAGGAATAGCGAGAACCAATGAGAGACTAGCTGGAAGGTGTCTGGACGGGCAAATTTAACTCTCATTTCCCACCAGGAAGAGGAATTAACCAAAGGCTCAGCGTGCCGTGCCGGAACCAGATTAGGGCCTGAAGCCATCCTGCGGTGTTGCGGCCAGCTCAAAAGAAAGCGAGTTGAAGAAAGGAGCTCAGGGGCACTGTAATTCACAAACCTGCAGAGTTATAAATGACAGCTATCGTCCAAAAATATACTGAAGTAAGGCTGCCAAGAGGACTTGAAAGCGGGGCAGAATTGCAGGAAACCGATTTCAGGAGGCAGACTGGAATTGCATTGAAAGCATAGGAAAAGAGGCAGAACGTCCACCATGATGCACTTGGCCAAAAAGGGCGTATGCGTTTTTTCCTGAATATATTCAGGAAAAAACGCATACGCCCTTTTTGGCCAACCAAGCAAGCTTGCAAAGGAAATCTGCACTACAATGAAGTCTCACTTCCCCCCGGTCAAAAGGGCCATCTGAAAAAAGTGTAAAATCCAGAAAGGCAGGACAGGCCATGGAGAACTGGGAGCCTTGTTATGCTGATGGGCGGGATGTAAATTGCCAACAGACACTCGGGAGAAGTGTATGGTGTTTCCTGAAACATCTAAAAAACAAAGCAACAGAGCCTAGGGCACTTCCACTTATGGTCCTATAGCTTAGGGAAATTAAAATCAAAAAGACACAGCCACCCCAAAGTTTGGGACGCCTCTGTTTACAAGAACCTCGTTTACCGTACAAGTTCAACATCGCAGAAAGTGAAAAATGGATAAAGAAGTTGTGGTATTTACTTACAAAGCAATATCACTCAGCAATGAAATCTATGTCATCAGGCCCTTAGCAGCACAATGAGTGGATTCAGGTATGATGATTCTAACTGAAATAAGTCACACAGAAAAAGAAACATCATAAGATATCAGTAATACATGGAATGTAAACTTGGCTACACAGGAACTGAATTACAGAACAGAACAGGGTCTCAAATTTAGAAAACCAACTAATGCTTGCTTAAGGGGAAAGGTGAGTTGGGGTGCTGCATAAAACCAGAGATTGAAATGAGCACAGATAAAGTTCCTTAAGCCAAATATGGAATAGACAAGAGCTACTCCTTGCTCAACGAAATGGACTCAACACCGCATATTAAATGCCTAAGAATGTACCTGACTAGTAAGTATCTTAAAACCTATGGATTGCTATGTCTCCGAAAGAGAATCAAGCATGTGTACAGGGGCATAAACACAGCAGTGATAGGATTGGAGAGGTTCGGTGAGCAAATGAAGACCCTTTGAAGTCATATTGCATGGTACCCATTCCACGGGTTTCAACTACCCAGGTTTAAGGTATTCTTCCTTCAGCTAAAACATGCATGTGGAACCTAGAGTATGATCAACCATGTGATCGGGAGACGTGTTCAAATATGTCTCAGTTTTCGTACCCTGGTACTCGGGTGCAACATTCCAGACGTTTTACTAACACCCTCCCGACTTGGAGAGTCAGTCCCTTTAACCTCCTGTTTGGCCCAGTTTGCAATTTCTGCGGAAGATGAACAGGAATAGCGAGAACCAATGAGAGACTAGCTGGAAGGTGTCTGGACGGGCAAATTTAACTCTCATTTCCCACCAGGAAGAGGAATTAACCAAAGGCTCAGCGTGCCGTGCCGGAACCAGATTAGGGCCTGAAGCCATCCTGCGGTGTTGCGGCCAGCTCAAAAGAAAGCGAGTTGAAGAAAGGAGCTCAGGGGCACTGTAATTCACAAACCTGCAGAGTTATAAATGACAGCTATCGTCCAAAAATATACTGAAGTAAGGCTGCCAAGAGGACTTGAAAGCGGGGCAGAATTGCAGGAAACCGATTTCAGGAGGCAGACTGGAATTGCATTGAAAGCATAGGAAAAGAGGCAGAACGTCCACCATGATGCACTTGGCCAAAAAGGGCGTATGCGTTTTTTCCTGAATATATTCAGGAAAAAACGCATACGCCCTTTTTGGCCAACCAAGCAAGCTTGCAAAGGAAATCTGCACTACAATGAAGTCTCACTTCCCCCCGGTCAAAAGGGCCATCTGAAAAAAGTGTAAAATCCAGAAAGGCAGGACAGGCCATGGAGAACTGGGAGCCTTGTTATGCTGATGGGCGGGATGTAAATTGCCAACAGACACTCGGGAGAAGTGTATGGTGTTTCCTGAAACATCTAAAAAACAAAGCAACAGAGCCTAGGGCACTTCCACTTATGGTCCTATAGCTTAGGGAAATTAAAATCAAAAAGACACAGCCACCCCAAAGTTTGGGACGCCTCTGTTTACAAGAACCTCGTTTACCGTACAAGTTCAACATCGCAGAAAGTGAAAAATGGATAAAGAAGTTGTGGTATTTACTTACAAAGCAATATCACTCAGCAATGAAATCTATGTCATCAGGCCCTTAGCAGCACAATGAGTGGATTCAGGTATGATGATTCTAACTGAAATAAGTCACACAGAAAAAGAAACATCATAAGATATCAGTAATACACGGAATGTAAACTTGGCTACACAGGAACTGAATTACAGAACAGAACAGGGTCTCAAATTTAGAAAACCAACTTATGCTTGCTTAAGGGGAAAGGTGAGTTGGGGTGCTGCATAAAACCAGAGATTGAAATGAGCACAGATAAAGTTCCTTAAGCCAAATATGGAATAGACAAGAGCTACTCCTTGCTCAACGAAATGGACTCAACACCGCATATTAAATGCCTAAGAATGTACCTGACTAGTAAGTATCTTAAAACCTATGGATTGCTATGTCTCCGAAAGAGAATCAAGCATGTGTACAGGGTCATAAACACAGCAGTGATAGGATTGGAGAGGTTCGGTGAGCAAATGAAGACCCTTTGAAGTCATATTGCATGGTACCCATTCCACGGGTTTCAACTACCCAGGTTTAAGGTATTCTTCCTTCAGCTAAAACATGCATGTGGAACCTAGAGTATGATCAACCATGTGATCGGGAGACGTGTTCAAATATGTCTCAGTTTTCGTACCCTGGTACTCGGGTGCAACATTCCAGACGTTTTACTAACACCCTCCCGACTTGGAGAGTCAGTCCCTTTAACCTCCTGTTTGGCCCAGTTTGCAATTTCTGCGGAAGATGAACAGGAATAGCGAGAACCAATGAGAGACTAGCTGGAAGGTGTCTGGACGGGCAAATTTAACTCTCATTTCCCACCAGGAAGAGGAATTAACCAAAGGCTCAGCGTGCCGTGCCGGAACCAGATTAGGGCCTGAAGCCATCCTGCGGTGTTGCGGCCAGCTCAAAAGAAAGCGAGTTGAAGAAAGGAGCTCAGGGGCACTGTAATTCACAAACCTGCAGAGTTATAAATGACAGCTATCGTCCAAAAATATACTGAAGTAAGGCTGCCAAGAGGACTTGAAAGCGGGGCAGAATTGCAGGAAACCGATTTCAGGAGGCAGACTGGAATTGCATTGAAAGCATAGGAAAAGAGGCAGAACGTCCACCATGATGCACTTGGCCAAAAAGGGCGTATGCGTTTTTTCCTGAATATATTCAGGAAAAAACGCATACGCCCTTTTTGGCCAACCAAGCAAGCTTGCAAAGGAAATCTGCACTACAATGAAGTCTCACTTCCCCCCGGTCAAAAGGGCCATCTGAAAAAAGTGTAAAATCCAGAAAGGCAGGACAGGCCATGGAGAACTGGGAGCCTTGTTATGCTGATGGGCGGGATGTAAATTGCCAACAGACACTCGGGAGAAGTGTATGGTGTTTCCTGAAACATCTAAAAAACAAAGCAACAGAGCCTAGGGCACTTCCACTTATGGTCCTATAGCTTAGGGAAATTAAAATCAAAAAGACACAGCCACCCCAAAGTTTGGGACGCCTCTGTTTACAAGAACCTCGTTTACCGTACAAGTTCAACATCGCAGAAAGTGAAAAATGGATAAAGAAGTTGTGGTATTTACTTACAAAGCAATATCACTCAGCAATGAAATCTATGTCATCAGGCCCTTAGCAGCACAATGAGTGGATTCAGGTATGATGATTCTAACTGAAATAAGTCACACAGAAAAAGAAACATCATAAGATATCAGTAATACATGGAATGTAAACTTGGCTACACAGGAACTGAATTACAGAACAGAACAGGGTCTCAAATTTAGAAAACCAACTAATGCTTGCTTAAGGGGAAAGGTGAGTTGGGGTGCTGCATAAAACCAGAGATTGAAATGAGCACAGATAAAGTTCCTTAAGCCAAATATGGAATAGACAAGAGCTACTCCTTGCTCAACGAAATGGACTCAACACCGCATATTAAATGCCTAAGAATGTACCTGACTAGTAAGTATCTTAAAACCTATGGATTGCTATGTCTCCGAAAGAGAATCAAGCATGTGTACAGGGGCATAAACACAGCAGTGATAGGATTGGAGAGGTTCGGTGAGCAAATGAAGACCCTTTGAAGTCATATTGCATGGTACCCATTCCACGGGTTTCAACTACCCAGGTTTAAGGTATTCTTCCTTCAGCTAAAACATGCATGTGGAACCTAGAGTATGATCAACCATGTGATCGGGAGACGTGTTCAAATATGTCTCAGTTTTCGTACCCTGGTACTCGGGTGCAACATTCCAGACGTTTTACTAACACCCTCCCGACTTGGAGAGTCAGTCCCTTTAACCTCCTGTTTGGCCCAGTTTGCAATTTCTGCGGAAGATGAACAGGAATAGCGAGAACCAATGAGAGACTAGCTGGAAGGTGTCTGGACGGGCAAATTTAACTCTCATTTCCCACCAGGAAGAGGAATTAACCAAAGGCTCAGCGTGCCGTGCCGGAACCAGATTAGGGCCTGAAGCCATCCTGCGGTGTTGCGGCCAGCTCAAAAGAAAGCGAGTTGAAGAAAGGAGCTCAGGGGCACTGTAATTCACAAACCTGCAGAGTTATAAATGACAGCTATCGTCCAAAAATATACTGAAGTAAGGCTGCCAAGAGGACTTGAAAGCGGGGCAGAATTGCAGGAAACCGATTTCAGGAGGCAGACTGGAATTGCATTGAAAGCATAGGAAAAGAGGCAGAACGTCCACCATGATGCACTTGGCCAAAAAGGGCGTATGCGTTTTTTCCTGAATATATTCAGGAAAAAACGCATACGCCCTTTTTGGCCAACCAAGCAAGCTTGCAAAGGAAATCTGCACTACAATGAAGTCTCACTTCCCCCCGGTCAAAAGGGCCATCTGAAAAAAGTGTAAAATCCAGAAAGGCAGGACAGGCCATGGAGAACTGGGAGCCTTGTTATGCTGATGGGCGGGATGTAAATTGCCAACAGACACTTGGGAGAAGTGTATGGTGTTTCCTGAAACATCTAAAAAACAAAGCAACAGAGCCTAGGGCACTTCCACTTATGGTCCTATAGCTTAGGGAAATTAAAATCAAAAAGACACAGCCACCCCAAAGTTTGGGACGCCTCTGTTTACAAGAACCTCGTTTACCGTACAAGTTCAACATCGCAGAAAGTGAAAAATGGATAAAGAAGTTGTGGTATTTACTTACAAAGCAATATCACTCAGCAATGAAATCTATGTCATCAGGCCCTTAGCAGCACAATGAGTGGATTCAGGTATGATGATTCTAACTGAAATAAGTCACACAGAAAAAGAAACATCATAAGATATCAGTAATACACGGAATGTAAACTTGGCTACACAGGAACTGAATTACAGAACAGAACAGGGTCTCAAATTTAGAAAACCAACTTATGCTTGCTTAAGGGGAAAGGTGAGTTGGGGTGCTGCATAAAACCAGAGATTGAAATGAGCACAGATAAAGTTCCTTAAGCCAAATATGGAATAGACAAGAGCTACTCCTTGCTCAACGAAATGGACTCAACACCGCATATTAAATGCCTAAGAATGTACCTGACTAGTAAGTATCTTAAAACCTATGGATTGCTATGTCTCCGAAAGAGAATCAAGCATGTGTACAGGGTCATAAACACAGCAGTGATAGGATTGGAGAGGTTCGGTGAGCAAATGAAGACCCTTTGAAGTCATATTGCATGGTACCCATTCCACGGGTTTCAACTACCCAGGTTTAAGGTATTCTTCCTTCAGCTAAAACATGCATGTGGAACCTAGAGTATGATCAACCATGTGATCGGGAGACGTGTTCAAATATGTCTCAGTTTTCGTACCCTGGTACTCGGGTGCAACATTCCAGACGTTTTACTAACACCCTCCCGACTTGGAGAGTCAGTCCCTTTAACCTCCTGTTTGGCCCAGTTTGCAATTTCTGCGGAAGATGAACAGGAATAGCGAGAACCAATGAGAGACTAGCTGGAAGGTGTCTGGACGGGCAAATTTAACTCTCATTTCCCACCAGGAAGAGGAATTAACCAAAGGCTCAGCGTGCCGTGCCGGAACCAGATTAGGGCCTGAAGCCATCCTGCGGTGTTGCGGCCAGCTCAAAAGAAAGCGAGTTGAAGAAAGGAGCTCAGGGGCACTGTAATTCACAAACCTGCAGAGTTATAAATGACAGCTATCGTCCAAAAATATACTGAAGTAAGGCTGCCAAGAGGACTTGAAAGCGGGGCAGAATTGCAGGAAACCGATTTCAGGAGGCAGACTGGAATTGCATTGAAAGCATAGGAAAAGAGGCAGAACGTCCACCATGATGCACTTGGCCAAAAAGGGCGTATGCGTTTTTTCCTGAATATATTCAGGAAAAAACGCATACGCCCTTTTTGGCCAACCAAGCAAGCTTGCAAAGGAAATCTGCACTACAATGAAGTCTCACTTCCCCCCGGTCAAAAGGGCCATCTGAAAAAAGTGTAAAATCCAGAAAGGCAGGACAGGCCATGGAGAACTGGGAGCCTTGTTATGCTGATGGGCGGGATGTAAATTGCCAACAGACACTCGGGAGAAGTGTATGGTGTTTCCTGAAACATCTAAAAAACAAAGCAACAGAGCCTAGGGCACTTCCACTTATGGTCCTATAGCTTAGGGAAATTAAAATCAAAAAGACACAGCCACCCCAAAGTTTGGGACGCCTCTGTTTACAAGAACCTCGTTTACCGTACAAGTTCAACATCGCAGAAAGTGAAAAATGGATAAAGAAGTTGTGGTATTTACTTACAAAGCAATATCACTCAGCAATGAAATCTATGTCATCAGGCCCTTAGCAGCACAATGAGTGGATTCAGGTATGATGATTCTAACTGAAATAAGTCACACAGAAAAAGAAACATCATAAGATATCAGTAATACATGGAATGTAAACTTGGCTACACAGGAACTGAATTACAGAACAGAACAGGGTCTCAAATTTAGAAAACCAACTAATGCTTGCTTAAGGGGAAAGGTGAGTTGGGGTGCTGCATAAAACCAGAGATTGAAATGAGCACAGATAAAGTTCCTTAAGCCAAATATGGAATAGACAAGAGCTACTCCTTGCTCAACGAAATGGACTCAACACCGCATATTAAATGCCTAAGAATGTACCTGACTAGTAAGTATCTTAAAACCTATGGATTGCTATGTCTCCGAAAGAGAATCAAGCATGTGTACAGGGGCATAAACACAGCAGTGATAGGATTGGAGAGGTTCGGTGAGCAAATGAAGACCCTTTGAAGTCATATTGCATGGTACCCATTCCACGGGTTTCAACTACCCAGGTTTAAGGTATTCTTCCTTCAGCTAAAACATGCATGTGGAACCTAGAGTATGATCAACCATGTGATCGGGAGACGTGTTCAAATATGTCTCAGTTTTCGTACCCTGGTACTCGGGTGCAACATTCCAGACGTTTTACTAACACCCTCCCGACTTGGAGAGTCAGTCCCTTTAACCTCCTGTTTGGCCCAGTTTGCAATTTCTGCGGAAGATGAACAGGAATAGCGAGAACCAATGAGAGACTAGCTGGAAGGTGTCTGGACGGGCAAATTTAACTCTCATTTCCCACCAGGAAGAGGAATTAACCAAAGGCTCAGCGTGCCGTGCCGGAACCAGATTAGGGCCTGAAGCCATCCTGCGGTGTTGCGGCCAGCTCAAAAGAAAGCGAGTTGAAGAAAGGAGCTCAGGGGCACTGTAATTCACAAACCTGCAGAGTTATAAATGACAGCTATCGTCCAAAAATATACTGAAGTAAGGCTGCCAAGAGGACTTGAAAGCGGGGCAGAATTGCAGGAAACCGATTTCAGGAGGCAGACTGGAATTGCATTGAAAGCATAGGAAAAGAGGCAGAACGTCCACCATGATGCACTTGGCCAAAAAGGGCGTATGCGTTTTTTCCTGAATATATTCAGGAAAAAACGCATACGCCCTTTTTGGCCAACCAAGCAAGCTTGCAAAGGAAATCTGCACTACAATGAAGTCTCACTTCCCCCCGGTCAAAAGGGCCATCTGAAAAAAGTGTAAAATCCAGAAAGGCAGGACAGGCCATGGAGAACTGGGAGCCTTGTTATGCTGATGGGCGGGATGTAAATTGCCAACAGACACTTGGGAGAAGTGTATGGTGTTTCCTGAAACATCTAAAAAACAAAGCAACAGAGCCTAGGGCACTTCCACTTATGGTCCTATAGCTTAGGGAAATTAAAATCAAAAAGACACAGCCACCCCAAAGTTTGGGACGCCTCTGTTTACAAGAACCTCGTTTACCGTACAAGTTCAACATCGCAGAAAGTGAAAAATGGATAAAGAAGTTGTGGTATTTACTTACAAAGCAATATCACTCAGCAATGAAATCTATGTCATCAGGCCCTTAGCAGCACAATGAGTGGATTCAGGTATGATGATTCTAACTGAAATAAGTCACACAGAAAAAGAAACATCATAAGATATCAGTAATACACGGAATGTAAACTTGGCTACACAGGAACTGAATTACAGAACAGAACAGGGTCTCAAATTTAGAAAACCAACTTATGCTTGCTTAAGGGGAAAGGTGAGTTGGGGTGCTGCATAAAACCAGAGATTGAAATGAGCACAGATAAAGTTCCTTAAGCCAAATATGGAATAGACAAGAGCTACTCCTTGCTCAACGAAATGGACTCAACACCGCATATTAAATGCCTAAGAATGTACCTGACTAGTAAGTATCTTAAAACCTATGGATTGCTATGTCTCCGAAAGAGAATCAAGCATGTGTACAGGGTCATAAACACAGCAGTGATAGGATTGGAGAGGTTCGGTGAGCAAATGAAGACCCTTTGAAGTCATATTGCATGGTACCCATTCCACGGGTTTCAACTACCCAGGTTTAAGGTATTCTTCCTTCAGCTAAAACATGCATGTGGAACCTAGAGTATGATCAACCATGTGATCGGGAGACGTGTTCAAATATGTCTCAGTTTTCGTACCCTGGTACTCGGGTGCAACATTCCAGACGTTTTACTAACACCCTCCCGACTTGGAGAGTCAGTCCCTTTAACCTCCTGTTTGGCCCAGTTTGCAATTTCTGCGGAAGATGAACAGGAATAGCGAGAACCAATGAGAGACTAGCTGGAAGGTGTCTGGACGGGCAAATTTAACTCTCATTTCCCACCAGGAAGAGGAATTAACCAAAGGCTCAGCGTGCCGTGCCGGAACCAGATTAGGGCCTGAAGCCATCCTGCGGTGTTGCGGCCAGCTCAAAAGAAAGCGAGTTGAAGAAAGGAGCTCAGGGGCACTGTAATTCACAAACCTGCAGAGTTATAAATGACAGCTATCGTCCAAAAATATACTGAAGTAAGGCTGCCAAGAGGACTTGAAAGCGGGGCAGAATTGCAGGAAACCGATTTCAGGAGGCAGACTGGAATTGCATTGAAAGCATAGGAAAAGAGGCAGAACGTCCACCATGATGCACTTGGCCAAAAAGGGCGTATGCGTTTTTTCCTGAATATATTCAGGAAAAAACGCATACGCCCTTTTTGGCCAACCAAGCAAGCTTGCAAAGGAAATCTGCACTACAATGAAGTCTCACTTCCCCCCGGTCAAAAGGGCCATCTGAAAAAAGTGTAAAATCCAGAAAGGCAGGACAGGCCATGGAGAACTGGGAGCCTTGTTATGCTGATGGGCGGGATGTAAATTGCCAACAGACACTCGGGAGAAGTGTATGGTGTTTCCTGAAACATCTAAAAAACAAAGCAACAGAGCCTAGGGCACTTCCACTTATGGTCCTATAGCTTAGGGAAATTAAAATCAAAAAGACACAGCCACCCCAAAGTTTGGGACGCCTCTGTTTACAAGAACCTCGTTTACCGTACAAGTTCAACATCGCAGAAAGTGAAAAATGGATAAAGAAGTTGTGGTATTTACTTACAAAGCAATATCACTCAGCAATGAAATCTATGTCATCAGGCCCTTAGCAGCACAATGAGTGGATTCAGGTATGATGATTCTAACTGAAATAAGTCACACAGAAAAAGAAACATCATAAGATATCAGTAATACATGGAATGTAAACTTGGCTACACAGGAACTGAATTACAGAACAGAACAGGGTCTCAAATTTAGAAAACCAACTAATGCTTGCTTAAGGGGAAAGGTGAGTTGGGGTGCTGCATAAAACCAGAGATTGAAATGAGCACAGATAAAGTTCCTTAAGCCAAATATGGAATAGACAAGAGCTACTCCTTGCTCAACGAAATGGACTCAACACCGCATATTAAATGCCTAAGAATGTACCTGACTAGTAAGTATCTTAAAACCTATGGATTGCTATGTCTCCGAAAGAGAATCAAGCATGTGTACAGGGGCATAAACACAGCAGTGATAGGATTGGAGAGGTTCGGTGAGCAAATGAAGACCCTTTGAAGTCATATTGCATGGTACCCATTCCACGGGTTTCAACTACCCAGGTTTAAGGTATTCTTCCTTCAGCTAAAACATGCATGTGGAACCTAGAGTATGATCAACCATGTGATCGGGAGACGTGTTCAAATATGTCTCAGTTTTCGTACCCTGGTACTCGGGTGCAACATTCCAGACGTTTTACTAACACCCTCCCGACTTGGAGAGTCAGTCCCTTTAACCTCCTGTTTGGCCCAGTTTGCAATTTCTGCGGAAGATGAACAGGAATAGCGAGAACCAATGAGAGACTAGCTGGAAGGTGTCTGGACGGGCAAATTTAACTCTCATTTCCCACCAGGAAGAGGAATTAACCAAAGGCTCAGCGTGCCGTGCCGGAACCAGATTAGGGCCTGAAGCCATCCTGCGGTGTTGCGGCCAGCTCAAAAGAAAGCGAGTTGAAGAAAGGAGCTCAGGGGCACTGTAATTCACAAACCTGCAGAGTTATAAATGACAGCTATCGTCCAAAAATATACTGAAGTAAGGCTGCCAAGAGGACTTGAAAGCGGGGCAGAATTGCAGGAAACCGATTTCAGGAGGCAGACTGGAATTGCATTGAAAGCATAGGAAAAGAGGCAGAACGTCCACCATGATGCACTTGGCCAAAAAGGGCGTATGCGTTTTTTCCTGAATATATTCAGGAAAAAACGCATACGCCCTTTTTGGCCAACCAAGCAAGCTTGCAAAGGAAATCTGCACTACAATGAAGTCTCACTTCCCCCCGGTCAAAAGGGCCATCTGAAAAAAGTGTAAAATCCAGAAAGGCAGGACAGGCCATGGAGAACTGGGAGCCTTGTTATGCTGATGGGCGGGATGTAAATTGCCAACAGACACTTGGGAGAAGTGTATGGTGTTTCCTGAAACATCTAAAAAACAAAGCAACAGAGCCTAGGGCACTTCCACTTATGGTCCTATAGCTTAGGGAAATTAAAATCAAAAAGACACAGCCACCCCAAAGTTTGGGACGCCTCTGTTTACAAGAACCTCGTTTACCGTACAAGTTCAACATCGCAGAAAGTGAAAAATGGATAAAGAAGTTGTGGTATTTACTTACAAAGCAATATCACTCAGCAATGAAATCTATGTCATCAGGCCCTTAGCAGCACAATGAGTGGATTCAGGTATGATGATTCTAACTGAAATAAGTCACACAGAAAAAGAAACATCATAAGATATCAGTAATACACGGAATGTAAACTTGGCTACACAGGAACTGAATTACAGAACAGAACAGGGTCTCAAATTTAGAAAACCAACTTATGCTTGCTTAAGGGGAAAGGTGAGTTGGGGTGCTGCATAAAACCAGAGATTGAAATGAGCACAGATAAAGTTCCTTAAGCCAAATATGGAATAGACAAGAGCTACTCCTTGCTCAACGAAATGGACTCAACACCGCATATTAAATGCCTAAGAATGTACCTGACTAGTAAGTATCTTAAAACCTATGGATTGCTATGTCTCCGAAAGAGAATCAAGCATGTGTACAGGGTCATAAACACAGCAGTGATAGGATTGGAGAGGTTCGGTGAGCAAATGAAGACCCTTTGAAGTCATATTGCATGGTACCCATTCCACGGGTTTCAACTACCCAGGTTTAAGGTATTCTTCCTTCAGCTAAAACATGCATGTGGAACCTAGAGTATGATCAACCATGTGATCGGGAGACGTGTTCAAATATGTCTCAGTTTTCGTACCCTGGTACTCGGGTGCAACATTCCAGACGCTTTACTAACACCCTCCCGACTTGGAGAGTCAGTCCCTTTAACCTCCTGTTTGGCCCAGTTTGCAATTTCTGCGGAAGATGAACAGGAATAGCGAGAACCAATGAGAGACTAGCTGGATGGTGTCTGGACGGGCAAATTTAACTCTCATTTCCCACCAGGAAGAGGAATTAACCAAAGGCTCAGCGTGCCGTGCCGGAACCAGATTAGGGCCTGAAGCCATCCTGCGGTGTTGCGGCCAGCTCAAAAGAAAGCGAGTTGAAGAAAGGAGCTCAGGGGCACTGTAATTCACAAACCTGCAGAGTTATAAATGACAGCTATCGTCCAAAAATATACTGAAGTAAGGCTGCCAAGAGGACTTGAAAGCGGGGCAGAATTGCAGGAAACCGATTTCAGGAGGTAGACTGGAATTGCATTGAAAGCATAGGAAAAGAGGCAGAACGTCCACAATGATGCACTTGGCCAAAAAGGGCGTATGCGTTTTTTCCTGAATATATTCAGGAAAAAACGCATACGCCCTTTTTGGCCAACCAAGCAAGCTTGCAAAGGAAATCTGCACTACAATGAAGTCTCACTTCCCCCCGGTCAAAAGGGCCATCTGAAAAAAGTGTAAAATCCAGAAAGACAGGACAGGCCATGGAGAACTGGGAGCCTTGTTATGCTGATGGGCGGGATGTAAATTGCCAACAGACACTCGGGAGAAGTGTATGGTGTTTCCTGAAACATCTAAAAAACAAAGCAACAGAGCCTAGGGCACTTCCACTTATGGTCCTATAGCTTAGGGAAATTAAAATCAAAAAGACACAGCCACCCCAAAGTTTGGGACGCCTCTGTTTACAAGAACCTCGTTTACCGTACAAGTTCAACATCGCAGAAAGTGAAAAATGGATAAAGAAGTTGTGGTATTTACTTACAAAGCAATATCACTCAGCAATGAAATCTATGTCATCAGGCCCTTAGCAGCACAATGAGTGGATTCAGGTATGATGATTCTAACTGAAATAAGTCACACAGAAAAAGAAACATCATAAGATATCAGTAATACACGGAATGTAAACTTGGCTACACAGGAACTGAATTACAGAACAGAACAGGGTCTCAAATTTAGAAAACCAACTTATGCTTGCTTAAGGGGAAAGGTGAGTTGGGGTGCTGCATAAAACCAGAGATTGAAATGAGCACAGATAAAGTTCCTTAAGCCAAATATGGAATAGACAAGAGCTACTCCTTGCTCAACGAAATGGACTCAACACCGCATATTAAATGCCTAAGAATGTACCTGACTAGTAAGTATCTTAAAACCTATGGATTGCTATGTCTCCGAAAGAGAATCAAGCATGTGTACAGGGGCATAAACGCAGCAGTGATAGGATTGGAGAGGTTCGGTGAGCAAATGAAGACCCTTTGAAGTCATATTGCATGGTACCCATTCCACGGGTTTCAACTACCCAGGTTTAAGGTATTCTTCCTTCAGCTAAAACATGCATGTGGAACCTAGAGTCTGATCAACCATGTGATCGGGAGACGTGTTCAAATATGTCTCAGTTTTCGTACCCTGGTACTCGGGTGCAACATTCCAGACGCTTTACTAACACCCTCCCGCCTTGGAGAGTCAGTCCCTTTAACCTCCTGTTTGGCCCAGTTTGCAATTTCTGCGGAAGATGAACAGGAATAGCGAGAACCAATGAGAGACTAGCTGGAGGTGTCTGGACGGGCAAATTTAACTCTCATTTCCCACCAGGAAGAGGAATTAACCAAAGGCTCAGCGTGCCGTGCCGGAACCAGATTAGGGCCTGAAGCCATCCTGCGGTGTTGCGGCCAGCTCAAAAGAAAGCGAGTTGAAGAAAGGAGCTCAGGGGCACTGTAATTCACAAACCTGCAGAGTTATAAATGACAGCTATCGTCCAAAAATATACTGAAGTAAGGCTGCCAAGAGGACTTGAAAGCGGGGCAGAATTGCAGGAAACCGATTTCAGGAGGTAGACTGGAATTGCATTGAAAGCATAGGAAAAGAGGCAGAACGTCCACAATGATGCACTTGGCCAAAAAGGGCGTATGCGTTTTTTCCTGAATATATTCAGGAAAAAACGCATACGCCCTTTTTGGCCAACCAAGCAAGCTTGCAAAGGAAATCTGCACTACAATGAAGTCTCACTTCCCCCCGGTCAAAAGGGCCATCTGAAAAAAGTGTAAAATCCAGAAAGACAGGACAGGCCATGGAGAACTGGGAGCCTTGTTATGCTGATGGGCGGGATGTAAATTGCCAACAGACACTCGGGAGAAGTGTATGGTGTTTCCTGAAACATCTAAAAAACAAAGCAACAGAGCCTAGGGCACTTCCACTTATGGTCCTATAGCTTAGGGAAATTAAAATCAAAAAGACACAGCCACCCCAAAGTTTGGGACGCCTCTGTTTACAAGAACCTCGTTTACCGTACAAGTTCAACATCGCAGAAAGTGAAAAATGGATAAAGAAGTTGTGGTATTTACTTACAAAGCAATATCACTCAGCAATGAAATCTATGTCATCAGGCCCTTAGCAGCACAATGAGTGGATTCAGGTATGATGATTCTAACTGAAATAAGTCACACAGAAAAAGAAACATCATAAGATATCAGTAATACACGGAATGTAAACTTGGCTACACAGGAACTGAATTACAGAACAGAACAGGGTCTCAAATTTAGAAAACCAACTTATGCTTGCTTAAGGGGAAAGGTGAGTTGGGGTGCTGCATAAAACCAGAGATTGAAATGAGCACAGATAAAGTTCCTTAAGCCAAATATGGAATAGACAAGAGCTACTCCTTGCTCAACGAAATGGACTCAACACCGCATATTAAATGCCTAAGAATGTACCTGACTAGTAAGTATCTTAAAACCTATGGATTGCTATGTCTCCGAAAGAGAATCAAGCATGTGTACAGGGGCATAAACGCAGCAGTGATAGGATTGGAGAGGTTCGGTGAGCAAATGAAGACCCTTTGAAGTCATATTGCATGGTACCCATTCCACGGGTTTCAACTACCCAGGTTTAAGGTATTCTTCCTTCAGCTAAAACATGCATGTGGAACCTAGAGTCTGATCAACCATGTGATCGGGAGACGTGTTCAAATATGTCTCAGTTTTCGTACCCTGGTACTCGGGTGCAACATTCCAGACGCTTTACTAACACCCTCCCGACTTGGAGAGTCAGTCCCTTTAACCTCCTGTTTGGCCCAGTTTGCAATTTCTGCGGAAGATGAACAGGAATAGCGAGAACCAATGAGAGACTAGCTGGAGGTGTCTGGACGGGCAAATTTAACTCTCATTTCCCACCAGGAAGAGGAATTAACCAAAGGCTCAGCGTGCCGTGCCGGAACCAGATTAGGGCCTGAAGCCATCCTGCGGTGTTGCGGCCAGCTCAAAAGAAAGCGAGTTGAAGAAAGGAGCTCAGGGGCACTGTAATTCACAAACCTGCAGAGTTATAAATGACAGCTATCGTCCAAAAATATACTGAAGTAAGGCTGCCAAGAGGACTTGAAAGCGGGGCAGAATTGCAGGAAACCGATTTCAGGAGGCAGACTGGAATTGCATTGAAAGCATAGGAAAAGAGGCAGAACGTCCACAATGATGCACTTGGCCAAAAAGGGCGTATGCGTTTTTTCCTGAATATATTCAGGAAAAAACGCATACGCCCTTTTTGGCCAACCAAGCAAGCTTGCAAAGGAAATCTGCACTACAATGAAGTCTCACTTCCCCCCGGTCAAAAGGGCCATCTGAAAAAAGTGTAAAATCCAGAAAGGCAGGACAGGCCATGGAGAACTGGGAGCCTTGTTATGCTGATGGGCGGGATGTAAATTGCCAACAGACACTCGGGAGAAGTGTATGGTGTTTCCTGAAACATCTAAAAAACAAAGCAACAGAGCCTAGGGCACTTCCACTTATGGTCCTATAGCTTAGGGAAATTAAAATCAAAAAGACACAGCCACCCCAAAGTTTGGGACGCCTCTGTTTACAAGAACCTCGTTTACAGTACAAGTTCAACATCGCAGAAAGTGAAAAATGGATAAAGAAGTTGTGGTATTTACTTACAAAGCAATATCACTCAGCAATGAAATCTATGTCATCAGGCCCTTAGCAGCACAATGAGTGGATTCAGGTATGATGATTCTAACTGAAATAAGTCACACAGAAAAAGAAACATCATAAGATATCAGTAATACACGGAATGTAAACTTGGCTACACAGGAACTGAATTACAGAACAGAACAGGGTCTCAAATTTAGAAAACCAACTTATGCTTGCTTAAGGGTAAAGGTGAGTTGGGGTGCTGCATAAAACCAGAGATTGAAATGAGCACAGATAAAGTTCCTTAAGCCAAATATGGAATAGACAAGAGCTACTCCTTGCTCAACGAAATGGACTCAACACCGCATATTAAATGCCTAAGAATGTACCTGACTAGTAAGTATCTTAAAACCTATGGATTGCTATGTCTCCGAAAGAGAATCAAGCATGTGTACAGGGGCATAAACGCAGCAGTGATAGGATTGGAGAGGTTCGGTGAGCAAATGAAGACCCTTTGAAGTCATATTGCATGGTACCCATTCCACGGGTTTCAACTACCCAGGTTTAAGGTATTCTTCCTTCAGCTAAAACATGCATGTGGAACCTAGAGTATGATCAACCATGTGATCGGGAGACGTGTTCAAATATGTCTCAGTTTTCGTACCCTGGTACTCGGGTGCAACATTCCAGACGCTTTACTAACACCCTCCCGACTTGGAGAGTCAGTCCCTTTAACCTCCTGTTTGGCCCAGTTTGCAATTTCTGCGGAAGATGAACAGGAATAGCGAGAACCAATGAGAGACTAGCTGGAGGTGTCTGGACGGGCAAATTTAACTCTCATTTCCCACCAGGAAGAGGAATTAACCAAAGGCTCAGCGTGCCGTGCCGGAACCAGATTAGGGCCTGAAGCCATCCTGCGGTGTTGCGGCCAGCTCAAAAGAAAGCGAGTTGAAGAAAGGAGCTCAGGGGCACTGTAATTCACAAACCTGCAGAGTTATAAATGACAGCTATCGTCCAAAAATATACTGAAGTAAGGCTGCCAAGAGGACTTGAAAGCGGGGCAGAATTGCAGGAAACCGATTTCAGGAGGCAGACTGGAATTGCATTGAAAGCATAGGAAAAGAGGCAGAACGTCCACAATGATGCACTTGGCCAAAAAGGGCGTATGCGTTTTTTCCTGAATATATTCAGGAAAAAACGCATACGCCCTTTTTGGCCAACCAAGCAAGCTTGCAAAGGAAATCTGCACTACAATGAAGTCTCACTTCCCCCCGGTCAAAAGGGCCATCTGAAAAAAGTGTAAAATCCAGAAAGGCAGGACAGGCCATGGAGAACTGGGAGCCTTGTTATGCTGATGGGCGGGATGTAAATTGCCAACAGACACTCGGGAGAAGTGTATGGTGTTTCCTGAAACATCTAAAAAACAAAGCAACAGAGCCTAGGGCACTTCCACTTATGGTCCTATAGCTTAGGGAAATTAAAATCAAAAAGACACAGCCACCCCAAAGTTTGGGACGCCTCTGTTTACAAGAACCTCGTTTACCGTACAAGTTCAACATCGCAGAAAGTGAAAAATGGATAAAGAAGTTGTGGTATTTACTTACAAAGCAATATCACTCAGCAATGAAATCTATGTCATCAGGCCCTTAGCAGCACAATGAGTGGATTCAGGTATGATGATTCTAACTGAAATAAGTCACACAGAAAAAGAAACATCATAAGATATCAGTAATACACGGAATGTAAACTTGGCTACACAGGAACTGAATTACAGAACAGAACAGGGTCTCAAATTTAGAAAACCAACTTATGCTTGCTTAAGGGGAAAGGTGAGTTGGGGTGCTGCATAAAACCAGAGATTGAAATGAGCACAGATAAAGTTCCTTAAGCCAAATATGGAATAGACAAGAGCTACTCCTTGCTCAACGAAATGGACTCAACACCGCATATTAAATGCCTAAGAATGTACCTGACTAGTAAGTATCTTAAAACCTATGGATTGCTATGTCTCCGAAAGAGAATCAAGCATGTGTACAGGGGCATAAACGCAGCAGTGATAGGATTGGAGAGGTTCGGTGAGCAAATGAAGACCCTTTGAAGTCATATTGCATGGTACCCATTCCACGGGTTTCAACTACCCAGGTTTAAGGTATTCTTCCTTCAGCTAAAACATGCATGTGGAACCTAGAGTATGATCAACCATGTGATCGGGAGACGTGTTCAAATATGTCTCAGTTTTCGTACCCTGGTACTCGGGTGCAACATTCCAGACGCTTTACTAACACCCTCCCGCCTTGGAGAGTCAGTCCCTTTAACCTCCTGTTTGGCCCAGTTTGCAATTTCTGCGGAAGATGAACAGGAATAGCGAGAACCAATGAGAGACTAGCTGGAGGTGTCTGGACGGGCAAATTTAACTCTCATTTCCCACCAGGAAGAGGAATTAACCAAAGGCTCAGCGTGCCGTGCCGGAACCAGATTAGGGCCTGAAGCCATCCTGCGGTGTTGCGGCCAGCTCAAAAGAAAGCGAGTTGAAGAAAGGAGCTCAGGGGCACTGTAATTCACAAACCTGCAGAGTTATAAATGACAGCTATCGTCCAAAAATATACTGAAGTAAGGCTGCCAAGAGGACTTGAAAGCGGGGCAGAATTGCAGGAAACCGATTTCAGGAGGTAGACTGGAATTGCATTGAAAGCATAGGAAAAGAGGCAGAACGTCCACAATGATGCACTTGGCCAAAAAGGGCGTATGCGTTTTTTCCTGAATATATTCAGGAAAAAACGCATACGCCCTTTTTGGCCAACCAAGCAAGCTTGCAAAGGAAATCTGCACTACAATGAAGTCTCACTTCCCCCCGGTCAAAAGGGCCATCTGAAAAAAGTGTAAAATCCAGAAAGGCAGGACAGGCCATGGAGAACTGGGAGCCTTGTTATGCTGATGGGCGGGATGTAAATTGCCAACAGACACTCGGGAGAAGTGTATGGTGTTTCCTGAAACATCTAAAAAACAAAGCAACAGAGCCTAGGGCACTTCCACTTATGGTCCTATAGCTTAGGGAAATTAAAATCAAAAAGACACAGCCACCCCAAAGTTTGGGACGCCTCTGTTTACAAGAACCTCGTTTACCGTACAAGTTCAACATCGCAGAAAGTGAAAAATGGATAAAGAAGTTGTGGTATTTACTTACAAAGCAATATCACTCAGCAATGAAATCTATGTCATCAGGCCCTTAGCAGCACAATGAGTGGATTCAGGTATGATGATTCTAACTGAAATAAGTCACACAGAAAAAGAAACATCATAAGATATCAGTAATACACGGAATGTAAACTTGGCTACACAGGAACTGAATTACAGAACAGAACAGGGTCTCAAATTTAGAAAACCAACTTATGCTTGCTTAAGGGGAAAGGTGAGTTGGGGTGCTGCATAAAACCAGAGATTGAAATGAGCACAGATAAAGTTCCTTAAGCCAAATATGGAATAGACAAGAGCTACTCCTTGCTCAACGAAATGGACTCAACACCGCATATTAAATGCCTAAGAATGTACCTGACTAGTAAGTATCTTAAAACCTATGGATTGCTATGTCTCCGAAAGAGAATCAAGCATGTGTACAGGGGCATAAACGCAGCAGTGATAGGATTGGAGAGGTTCGGTGAGCAAATGAAGACCCTTTGAAGTCATATTGCATGGTACCCATTCCACGGGTTTCAACTACCCAGGTTTAAGGTATTCTTCCTTCAGCTAAAACATGCATGTGGAACCTAGAGTATGATCAACCATGTGATCGGGAGACGTGTTCAAATATGTCTCAGTTTTCGTACCCTGGTACTCGGGTGCAACATTCCAGACGCTTTACTAACACCCTCCCGACTTGGAGAGTCAGTCCCTTTAACCTCCTGTTTGGCCCAGTTTGCAATTTCTGCGGAAGATGAACAGGAATAGCGAGAACCAATGAGAGACTAGCTGGAAGGTGTCTGGACGGGCAAATTTAACTCTCATTTCCCACCAGGAAGAGGAATTAACCAAAGGCTCAGCGTGCCGTGCCGGAACCAGATTAGGGCCTGAAGCCATCCTGCGGTGTTGCGGCCAGCTCAAAAGAAAGCGAGTTGAAGAAAGGAGCTCAGGGGCACTGTAATTCACAAACCTGCAGAGTTATAAATGACAGCTATCGTCCAAAAATATACTGAAGTAAGGCTGCCAAGAGGACTTGAAAGCGGGGCAGAATTGCAGGAAACCGATTTCAGGAGGCAGACTGGAATTGCATTGAAAGCATAGGAAAAGAGGCAGAACGTCCACAATGATGCACTTGGCCAAAAAGGGCGTATGCGTTTTTTCCTGAATATATTCAGGAAAAAACGCATACGCCCTTTTTGGCCAACCAAGCAAGCTTGCAAAGGAAATCTGCACTACAATGAAGTCTCACTTCCCCCCGGTCAAAAGGGCCATCTGAAAAAAGTGTAAAATCCAGAAAGGCAGGACAGGCCATGGAGAACTGGGAGCCTTGTTATGCTGATGGGCGGGATGTAAATTGCCAACAGACACTCGGGAGAAGTGTATGGTGTTTCCTGAAACATCTAAAAAACAAAGCAACAGAGCCTAGGGCACTTCCACTTATGGTCCTATAGCTTAGGGAAATTAAAATCAAAAAGACACAGCCACCCCAAAGTTTGGGACGCCTCTGTTTACAAGAACCTCGTTTACCGTACAAGTTCAACATCGCAGAAAGTGAAAAATGGATAAAGAAGTTGTGGTATTTACTTACAAAGCAATATCACTCAGCAATGAAATCTATGTCATCAGGCCCTTAGCAGCACAATGAGTGGATTCAGGTATGATGATTCTAACTGAAATAAGTCACACAGAAAAAGAAACATCATAAGATATCAGTAATACACGGAATGTAAACTTGGCTACACAGGAACTGAATTACAGAACAGAACAGGGTCTCAAATTTAGAAAACCAACTTATGCTTGCTTAAGGGGAAAGGTGAGTTGGGGTGCTGCATAAAACCAGAGATTGAAATGAGCACAGATAAAGTTCCTTAAGCCAAATATGGAATAGACAAGAGCTACTCCTTGCTCAACGAAATGGACTCAACACCGCATATTAAATGCCTAAGAATGTACCTGACTAGTAAGTATCTTAAAACCTATGGATTGCTATGTCTCCGAAAGAGAATCAAGCATGTGTACAGGGGCATAAACGCAGCAGTGATAGGATTGGAGAGGTTCGGTGAGCAAATGAAGACCCTTTGAAGTCATATTGCATGGTACCCATTCCACGGGTTTCAACTACCCAGGTTTAAGGTATTCTTCCTTCAGCTAAAACATGCATGTGGAACCTAGAGTATGATCAACCATGTGATCGGGAGACGTGTTCAAATATGTCTCAGTTTTCGTACCCTGGTACTCGGGTGCAACATTCCAGACGCTTTACTAACACCCTCCCGACTTGGAGAGTCAGTCCCTTTAACCTCCTGTTTGGCCCAGTTTGCAATTTCTGCGGAAGATGAACAGGAATAGCGAGAACCAATGAGAGACTAGCTGGAAGGTGTCTGGACGGGCAAATTTAACTCTCATTTCCCACCAGGAAGAGGAATTAACCAAAGGCTCAGCGTGCCGTGCCGGAACCAGATTAGGGCCTGAAGCCATCCTGCGGTGTTGCGGCCAGCTCAAAAGAAAGCGAGTTGAAGAAAGGAGCTCAGGGGCACTGTAATTCACAAACCTGCAGAGTTATAAATGACAGCTATCGTCCAAAAATATACTGAAGTAAGGCTGCCAAGAGGACTTGAAAGCGGGGCAGAATTGCAGGAAACCGATTTCAGGAGGCAGACTGGAATTGCATTGAAAGCATAGGAAAAGAGGCAGAACGTCCACAATGATGCACTTGGCCAAAAAGGGCGTATGCGTTTTTTCCTGAATATATTCAGGAAAAAACGCATACGCCCTTTTTGGCCAACCAAGCAAGCTTGCAAAGGAAATCTGCACTACAATGAAGTCTCACTTCCCCCCGGTCAAAAGGGCCATCTGAAAAAAGTGTAAAATCCAGAAAGGCAGGACAGGCCATGGAGAACTGGGAGCCTTGTTATGCTGATGGGCGGGATGTAAATTGCCAACAGACACTCGGGAGAAGTGTATGGTGTTTCCTGAAACATCTAAAAAACAAAGCAACAGAGCCTAGGGCACTTCCACTTATGGTCCTATAGCTTAGGGAAATTAAAATCAAAAAGACACAGCCACCCCAAAGTTTGGGACGCCTCTGTTTACAAGAACCTCGTTTACCGTACAAGTTCAACATCGCAGAAAGTGAAAAATGGATAAAGAAGTTGTGGTATTTACTTACAAAGCAATATCACTCAGCAATGAAATCTATGTCATCAGGCCCTTAGCAGCACAATGAGTGGATTCAGGTATGATGATTCTAACTGAAATAAGTCACACAGAAAAAGAAACATCATAAGATATCAGTAATACACGGAATGTAAACTTGGCTACACAGGAACTGAATTACAGAACAGAACAGGGTCTCAAATTTAGAAAACCAACTTATGCTTGCTTAAGGGGAAAGGTGAGTTGGGGTGCTGCATAAAACCAGAGATTGAAATGAGCACAGATAAAGTTCCTTAAGCCAAATATGGAATAGACAAGAGCTACTCCTTGCTCAACGAAATGGACTCAACACCGCATATTAAATGCCTAAGAATGTACCTGACTAGTAAGTATCTTAAAACCTATGGATTGCTATGTCTCCGAAAGAGAATCAAGCATGTGTACAGGGGCATAAACGCAGCAGTGATAGGATTGGAGAGGTTCGGTGAGCAAATGAAGACCCTTTGAAGTCATATTGCATGGTACCCATTCCACGGGTTTCAACTACCCAGGTTTAAGGTATTCTTCCTTCAGCTAAAACATGCATGTGGAACCTAGAGTCTGATCAACCATGTGATCGGGAGACGTGTTCAAATATGTCTCAGTTTTCGTACCCTGGTACTCGGGTGCAACATTCCAGACGCTTTACTAACACCCTCCCGACTTGGAGAGTCAGTCCCTTTAACCTCCTGTTTGGCCCAGTTTGCAATTTCTGCGGAAGATGAACAGGAATAGCGAGAACCAATGAGAGACTAGCTGGAGGTGTCTGGACGGGCAAATTTAACTCTCATTTCCCACCAGGAAGAGGAATTAACCAAAGGCTCAGCGTGCCGTGCCGGAACCAGATTAGGGCCTGAAGCCATCCTGCGGTGTTGCGGCCAGCTCAAAAGAAAGCGAGTTGAAGAAAGGAGCTCAGGGGCACTGTAATTCACAAACCTGCAGAGTTATAAATGACAGCTATCGTCCAAAAATATACTGAAGTAAGGCTGCCAAGAGGACTTGAAAGCGGGGCAGAATTGCAGGAAACCGATTTCAGGAGGCAGACTGGAATTGCATTGAAAGCATAGGAAAAGAGGCAGAACGTCCACAATGATGCACTTGGCCAAAAAGGGCGTATGCGTTTTTTCCTGAATATATTCAGGAAAAAACGCATACGCCCTTTTTGGCCAACCAAGCAAGCTTGCAAAGGAAATCTGCACTACAATGAAGTCTCACTTCCCCCCGGTCAAAAGGGCCATCTGAAAAAAGTGTAAAATCCAGAAAGGCAGGACAGGCCATGGAGAACTGGGAGCCTTGTTATGCTGATGGGCGGGATGTAAATTGCCAACAGACACTCGGGAGAAGTGTATGGTGTTTCCTGAAACATCTAAAAAACAAAGCAACAGAGCCTAGGGCACTTCCACTTATGGTCCTATAGCTTAGGGAAATTAAAATCAAAAAGACACAGCCACCCCAAAGTTTGGGACGCCTCTGTTTACAAGAACCTCGTTTACCGTACAAGTTCAACATCGCAGAAAGTGAAAAATGGATAAAGAAGTTGTGGTATTTACTTACAAAGCAATATCACTCAGCAATGAAATCTATGTCATCAGGCCCTTAGCAGCACAATGAGTGGATTCAGGTATGATGATTCTAACTGAAATAAGTCACACAGAAAAAGAAACATCATAAGATATCAGTAATACACGGAATGTAAACTTGGCTACACAGGAACTGAATTACAGAACAGAACAGGGTCTCAAATTTAGAAAACCAACTTATGCTTGCTTAAGGGGAAAGGTGAGTTGGGGTGCTGCATAAAACCAGAGATTGAAATGAGCACAGATAAAGTTCCTTAAGCCAAATATGGAATAGACAAGAGCTACTCCTTGCTCAACGAAATGGACTCAACACCGCATATTAAATGCCTAAGAATGTACCTGACTAGTAAGTATCTTAAAACCTATGGATTGCTATGTCTCCGAAAGAGAATCAAGCATGTGTACAGGGGCATAAACGCAGCAGTGATAGGATTGGAGAGGTTCGGTGAGCAAATGAAGACCCTTTGAAGTCATATTGCATGGTACCCATTCCACGGGTTTCAACTACCCAGGTTTAAGGTATTCTTCCTTCAGCTAAAACATGCATGTGGAACCTAGAGTATGATCAACCATGTGATCGGGAGACGTGTTCAAATATGTCTCAGTTTTCGTACCCTGGTACTCGGGTGCAACATTCCAGACGCTTTACTAACACCCTCCCGACTTGGAGAGTCAGTCCCTTTAACCTCCTGTTTGGCCCAGTTTGCAATTTCTGCGGAAGATGAACAGGAATAGCGAGAACCAATGAGAGACTAGCTGGAAGGTGTCTGGACGGGCAAATTTAACTCTCATTTCCCACCAGGAAGAGGAATTAACCAAAGGCTCAGCGTGCCGTGCCGGAACCAGATTAGGGCCTGAAGCCATCCTGCGGTGTTGCGGCCAGCTCAAAAGAAAGCGAGTTGAAGAAAGGAGCTCAGGGGCACTGTAATTCACAAACCTGCAGAGTTATAAATGACAGCTATCGTCCAAAAATATACTGAAGTAAGGCTGCCAAGAGGACTTGAAAGCGGGGCAGAATTGCAGGAAACCGATTTCAGGAGGCAGACTGGAATTGCATTGAAAGCATAGGAAAAGAGGCAGAACGTCCACAATGATGCACTTGGCCAAAAAGGGCGTATGCGTTTTTTCCTGAATATATTCAGGAAAAAACGCATACGCCCTTTTTGGCCAACCAAGCAAGCTTGCAAAGGAAATCTGCACTACAATGAAGTCTCACTTCCCCCCGGTCAAAAGGGCCATCTGAAAAAAGTGTAAAATCCAGAAAGGCAGGACAGGCCATGGAGAACTGGGAGCCTTGTTATGCTGATGGGCGGGATGTAAATTGCCAACAGACACTCGGGAGAAGTGTATGGTGTTTCCTGAAACATCTAAAAAACAAAGCAACAGAGCCTAGGGCACTTCCACTTATGGTCCTATAGCTTAGGGAAATTAAAATCAAAAAGACACAGCCACCCCAAAGTTTGGGACGCCTCTGTTTACAAGAACCTCGTTTACCGTACAAGTTCAACATCGCAGAAAGTGAAAAATGGATAAAGAAGTTGTGGTATTTACTTACAAAGCAATATCACTCAGCAATGAAATCTATGTCATCAGGCCCTTAGCAGCACAATGAGTGGATTCAGGTATGATGATTCTAACTGAAATAAGTCACACAGAAAAAGAAACATCATAAGATATCAGTAATACACGGAATGTAAACTTGGCTACACAGGAACTGAATTACAGAACAGAACAGGGTCTCAAATTTAGAAAACCAACTTATGCTTGCTTAAGGGGAAAGGTGAGTTGGGGTGCTGCATAAAACCAGAGATTGAAATGAGCACAGATAAAGTTCCTTAAGCCAAATATGGAATAGACAAGAGCTACTCCTTGCTCAACGAAATGGACTCAACACCGCATATTAAATGCCTAAGAATGTACCTGACTAGTAAGTATCTTAAAACCTATGGATTGCTATGTCTCCGAAAGAGAATCAAGCATGTGTACAGGGGCATAAACGCAGCAGTGATAGGATTGGAGAGGTTCGGTGAGCAAATGAAGACCCTTTGAAGTCATATTGCATGGTACCCATTCCACGGGTTTCAACTACCCAGGTTTAAGGTATTCTTCCTTCAGCTAAAACATGCATGTGGAACCTAGAGTCTGATCAACCATGTGATCGGGAGACGTGTTCAAATATGTCTCAGTTTTCGTACCCTGGTACTCGGGTGCAACATTCCAGACGCTTTACTAACACCCTCCCGACTTGGAGAGTCAGTCCCTTTAACCTCCTGTTTGGCCCAGTTTGCAATTTCTGCGGAAGATGAACAGGAATAGCGAGAACCAATGAGAGACTAGCTGGAGGTGTCTGGACGGGCAAATTTAACTCTCATTTCCCACCAGGAAGAGGAATTAACCAAAGGCTCAGCGTGCCGTGCCGGAACCAGATTAGGGCCTGAAGCCATCCTGCGGTGTTGCGGCCAGCTCAAAAGAAAGCGAGTTGAAGAAAGGAGCTCAGGGGCACTGTAATTCACAAACCTGCAGAGTTATAAATGACAGCTATCGTCCAAAAATATACTGAAGTAAGGCTGCCAAGAGGACTTGAAAGCGGGGCAGAATTGCAGGAAACCGATTTCAGGAGGCAGACTGGAATTGCATTGAAAGCATAGGAAAAGAGGCAGAACGTCCACAATGATGCACTTGGCCAAAAAGGGCGTATGCGTTTTTTCCTGAATATATTCAGGAAAAAACGCATACGCCCTTTTTGGCCAACCAAGCAAGCTTGCAAAGGAAATCTGCACTACAATGAAGTCTCACTTCCCCCCGGTCAAAAGGGCCATCTGAAAAAAGTGTAAAATCCAGAAAGGCAGGACAGGCCATGGAGAACTGGGAGCCTTGTTATGCTGATGGGCGGGATGTAAATTGCCAACAGACACTCGGGAGAAGTGTATGGTGTTTCCTGAAACATCTAAAAAACAAAGCAACAGAGCCTAGGGCACTTCCACTTATGGTCCTATAGCTTAGGGAAATTAAAATCAAAAAGACACAGCCACCCCAAAGTTTGGGACGCCTCTGTTTACAAGAACCTCGTTTACCGTACAAGTTCAACATCGCAGAAAGTGAAAAATGGATAAAGAAGTTGTGGTATTTACTTACAAAGCAATATCACTCAGCAATGAAATCTATGTCATCAGGCCCTTAGCAGCACAATGAGTGGATTCAGGTATGATGATTCTAACTGAAATAAGTCACACAGAAAAAGAAACATCATAAGATATCAGTAATACACGGAATGTAAACTTGGCTACACAGGAACTGAATTACAGAACAGAACAGGGTCTCAAATTTAGAAAACCAACTTATGCTTGCTTAAGGGTAAAGGTGAGTTGGGGTGCTGCATAAAACCAGAGATTGAAATGAGCACAGATAAAGTTCCTTAAGCCAAATATGGAATAGACAAGAGCTACTCCTTGCTCAACGAAATGGACTCAACACCGCATATTAAATGCCTAAGAATGTACCTGACTAGTAAGTATCTTAAAACCTATGGATTGCTATGTCTCCGAAAGAGAATCAAGCATGTGTACAGGGGCATAAACGCAGCAGTGATAGGATTGGAGAGGTTCGGTGAGCAAATGAAGACCCTTTGAAGTCATATTGCATGGTACCCATTCCACGGGTTTCAACTACCCAGGTTTAAGGTATTCTTCCTTCAGCTAAAACATGCATGTGGAACCTAGAGTCTGATCAACCATGTGATCGGGAGACGTGTTCAAATATGTCTCAGTTTTCGTACCCTGGTACTCGGGTGCAACATTCCAGACGCTTTACTAACACCCTCCCGACTTGGAGAGTCAGTCCCTTTAACCTCCTGTTTGGCCCAGTTTGCAATTTCTGCGGAAGATGAACAGGAATAGCGAGAACCAATGAGAGACTAGCTGGAGGTGTCTGGACGGGCAAATTTAACTCTCATTTCCCACCAGGAAGAGGAATTAACCAAAGGCTCAGCGTGCCGTGCCGGAACCAGATTAGGGCCTGAAGCCATCCTGCGGTGTTGCGGCCAGCTCAAAAGAAAGCGAGTTGAAGAAAGGAGCTCAGGGGCACTGTAATTCACAAACCTGCAGAGTTATAAATGACAGCTATCGTCCAAAAATATACTGAAGTAAGGCTGCCAAGAGGACTTGAAAGCGGGGCAGAATTGCAGGAAACCGATTTCAGGAGGCAGACTGGAATTGCATTGAAAGCATAGGAAAAGAGGCAGAACGTCCACAATGATGCACTTGGCCAAAAAGGGCGTATGCGTTTTTTCCTGAATATATTCAGGAAAAAACGCATACGCCCTTTTTGGCCAACCAAGCAAGCTTGCAAAGGAAATCTGCACTACAATGAAGTCTCACTTCCCCCCGGTCAAAAGGGCCATCTGAAAAAAGTGTAAAATCCAGAAAGGCAGGACAGGCCATGGAGAACTGGGAGCCTTGTTATGCTGATGGGCGGGATGTAAATTGCCAACAGACACTCGGGAGAAGTGTATGGTGTTTCCTGAAACATCTAAAAAACAAAGCAACAGAGCCTAGGGCACTTCCACTTATGGTCCTATAGCTTAGGGAAATTAAAATCAAAAAGACACAGCCACCCCAAAGTTTGGGACGCCTCTGTTTACAAGAACCTCGTTTACCGTACAAGTTCAACATCGCAGAAAGTGAAAAATGGATAAAGAAGTTGTGGTATTTACTTACAAAGCAATATCACTCAGCAATGAAATCTATGTCATCAGGCCCTTAGCAGCACAATGAGTGGATTCAGGTATGATGATTCTAACTGAAATAAGTCACACAGAAAAAGAAACATCATAAGATATCAGTAATACACGGAATGTAAACTTGGCTACACAGGAACTGAATTACAGAACAGAACAGGGTCTCAAATTTAGAAAACCAACTTATGCTTGCTTAAGGGGAAAGGTGAGTTGGGGTGCTGCATAAAACCAGAGATTGAAATGAGCACAGATAAAGTTCCTTAAGCCAAATATGGAATAGACAAGAGCTACTCCTTGCTCAACGAAATGGACTCAACACCGCATATTAAATGCCTAAGAATGTACCTGACTAGTAAGTATCTTAAAACCTATGGATTGCTATGTCTCCGAAAGAGAATCAAGCATGTGTACAGGGGCATAAACGCAGCAGTGATAGGATTGGAGAGGTTCGGTGAGCAAATGAAGACCCTTTGAAGTCATATTGCATGGTACCCATTCCACGGGTTTCAACTACCCAGGTTTAAGGTATTCTTCCTTCAGCTAAAACATGCATGTGGAACCTAGAGTCTGATCAACCATGTGATCGGGAGACGTGTTCAAATATGTCTCAGTTTTCGTACCCTGGTACTCGGGTGCAACATTCCAGACGCTTTACTAACACCCTCCCGACTTGGAGAGTCAGTCCCTTTAACCTCCTGTTTGGCCCAGTTTGCAATTTCTGCGGAAGATGAACAGGAATAGCGAGAACCAATGAGAGACTAGCTGGAGGTGTCTGGACGGGCAAATTTAACTCTCATTTCCCACCAGGAAGAGGAATTAACCAAAGGCTCAGCGTGCCGTGCCGGAACCAGATTAGGGCCTGAAGCCATCCTGCGGTGTTGCGGCCAGCTCAAAAGAAAGCGAGTTGAAGAAAGGAGCTCAGGGGCACTGTAATTCACAAACCTGCAGAGTTATAAATGACAGCTATCGTCCAAAAATATACTGAAGTAAGGCTGCCAAGAGGACTTGAAAGCGGGGCAGAATTGCAGGAAACCGATTTCAGGAGGTAGACTGGAATTGCATTGAAAGCATAGGAAAAGAGGCAGAACGTCCACAATGATGCACTTGGCCAAAAAGGGCGTATGCGTTTTTTCCTGAATATATTCAGGAAAAAACGCATACGCCCTTTTTGGCCAACCAAGCAAGCTTGCAAAGGAAATCTGCACTACAATGAAGTCTCACTTCCCCCCGGTCAAAAGGGCCATCTGAAAAAAGTGTAAAATCCAGAAAGGCAGGACAGGCCATGGAGAACTGGGAGCCTTGTTATGCTGATGGGCGGGATGTAAATTGCCAACAGACACTCGGGAGAAGTGTATGGTGTTTCCTGAAACATCTAAAAAACAAAGCAACAGAGCCTAGGGCACTTCCACTTATGGTCCTATAGCTTAGGGAAATTAAAATCAAAAAGACACAGCCACCCCAAAGTTTGGGACGCCTCTGTTTACAAGAACCTCGTTTACAGTACAAGTTCAACATCGCAGAAAGTGAAAAATGGATAAAGAAGTTGTGGTATTTACTTACAAAGCAATATCACTCAGCAATGAAATCTATGTCATCAGGCCCTTAGCAGCACAATGAGTGGATTCAGGTATGATGATTCTAACTGAAATAAGTCACACAGAAAAAGAACCATCATAAGATATCAGTAATACACGGAATGTAAACTTGGCTACACAGGAACTGAATTACAGAACAGAACAGGGTCTCAAATTTAGAAAACCAACTTATGCTTGCTTAAGGGGAAAGGTGAGTTGGGGTGCTGCATAAAACCAGAGATTGAAATGAACACAGATAAAGTTCCTTAAGCCAAATATGGAATAGACAAGAGCTACTCCTTGCTCAACGAAATGGACTCAACACCGCATATTAAATGCCTAAGAATGTACCTGACTAGTAAGTATCTTAAAACCTATGGATTGCTATGTCTCCGAAAGAGAATCAAGCATGTGTACAGGGGCATAAACGCAGCAGTGATAGGATTGGAGAGGTTCGGTGAGCAAATGAAGACCCTTTGAAGTCATATTGCATGGTACCCATTCCACGGGTTTCAACTATCCAGGTTTAAGGTATTCTTCCTTCAGCTAAAACATGCATGTGGAACCTAGAGTCTGATCAACCATGTGATCGGGAGACGTGTTCAAATATGTCTCAGTTTTCGTACCCTGGTACTCGGGTGCAACATTCCAGACGCTTTACTAACACCCTCCCGACTTGGAGAGTCAGTCCCTTTAACCTCCTGTTTGGCCCATTTTGCAATTTCTGCGGAAGATGAACAGGAATAGCGAGAACCAATGAGAGACTAGCTGGAGGTGTCTGGACGGGCAAATTTAACTCTCATTTCCCACCAGGAAGAGGAATTAACCAAAGGCTCAGCGTGCCGTGCCGGAACCAGATTAGGGCCTGAAGCCATCCTGCGGTGTTGCGGGCAGCTCAAAAGAAAGCGAGTTGAAGAAAGGAGCTCAGGGGCACTGTAATTCACAAACCTGCAGAGTTATAAATGACAGCTATCGTCCAAAAATATACTGAAGTAAGGCTGCCAAGAGGACTTGAAAGCGGGGCAGAATTGCAGGAAACTGATTTCAGGAGGTAGACTGGAATTGCATTGAAAGCATAGGAAAAGAGGCAGAACGTCCACAATGATGCACTTGGCCAAAAAGGGCGTATGCGTTTTTTCCTGAATATATTCAGGAAAAAACGCATACGCCCTTTTTGGCCAACCAAGCAAGCTTGCAAAGGAAATCTGCACTACAATGAAGTCTCACTTCCCCCCGGTCAAAAGGGCCATCTGAAAAAAGTGTAAAATCCAGAAAGGCAGGACAGGCCATGGAGAACTGGGAGCCTTGTTATGCTGATGGGCGGGATGTAAATTGCCAACAGACACTCGGGAGAAGTGTATGGTGTTTCCTGAAACATCTAAAAAACAAAGCAACAGAGCCTAGGGCACTTCCACTTATGGTCCTATAGCTTAGGGAAATTAAAATCAAAAAGACACAGCCACCCCAAAGTTTGGGACGCCTCTATTTACAAGAACCTCGTTTACAGTACAAGTTCAACATCGCAGAAAGTGAAAAATGGATAAAGAAGTTGTGGTATTTACTTACAAAGCAATATCACTCAGCAATGAAATCTATGTCATCAGGCCCTTAGCAGCACAATGAGTGGATTCAGGTATGATGATTCTAACTGAAATAAGTCACACAGAAAAAGAAACATCATAAGATATCAGTAATACACGGAATGTAAACTTGGCTACACAGGAACTGAATTACAGAACAGAACAGGGTCTCAAATTTAGAAAACCAACTTATGCTTGCTTAAGGGGAAAGGTGAGTTGGGGTGCTGCATAAAACCAGAGATTGAAATGAGCACAGATAAAGTTCCTTAAGCCAAATATGGAATAGACAAGAGCTACTCCTTGCTCAACGAAATGGACTCAACACCGCATATTAAATGCCTAAGAATGTACCTGACTAGTAAGTATCTTAAAACCTATGGATTGCTATGTCTCCGAAAGAGAATCAAGCATGTGTACAGGGGCATAAACGCAGCAGTGATAGGATTGGAGAGGTTCGGTGAGCAAATGAAGACCCTTTGAAGTCATATTGCATGGTACCCATTCCACGGGTTTCAACTACCCAGGTTTAAGGTATTCTTCCTTCAGCTAAAACATGCATGTGGAACCTAGAGTATGATCAACCATGTGATCGGGAGACGTGTTCAAATATGTCTCAGTTTTCGTACCCTGGTACTCGGGTGCAACATTCCAGACGCTTTACTAACACCCTCCCGACTTGGAGAGTCAGTCCCTTTAACCTCCTGTTTGGCCCAGTTTGCAATTTCTGCGGAAGATGAACAGGAATAGCGAGAACCAATGAGAGACTAGCTGGAGGTGTCTGGACGGGCAAATTTAACTCTCATTTCCCACCAGGAAGAGGAATTAACCAAAGGCTCAGCGTGCCGTGCCGGAACCAGATTAGGGCCTGAAGCCATCCTGCGGTGTTGCGGCCAGCTCAAAAGAAAGCGAGTTGAAGAAAGGAGCTCAGGGGCACTGTAATTCACAAACCTGCAGAGTTATAAATGACAGCTATCGTCCAAAAATATACTGAAGTAAGGCTGCCAAGAGGACTTGAAAGCGGGGCAGAATTGCAGGAAACCGATTTCAGGAGGTAGACTGGAATTGCATTGAAAGCATAGGAAAAGAGGCAGAACGTCCACAATGATGCACTTGGCCAAAAAGGGCGTATGCGTTTTTTCCTGAATATATTCAGGAAAAAACGCATACGCCCTTTTTGGCCAACCAAGCAAGCTTGCAAAGGAAATCTACACTACAATGAAGTCTCACTTCCCCCCGGTCAAAAGGGCCATCTGAAAAAAGTGTAAAATCCAGAAAGGCAGGACAGGCCATGGAGAACTGGGAGCCTTGTTATGCTGATGGGCGGGATGTAAATTGCCAACAGACACTCGGGAGAAGTGTATGGTGTTTCCTGAAACATCTAAAAAACAAAGCAACAGAGCCTAGGGCACTTCCACTTATGGTCCTATAGCTTAGGGAAATTAAAATCAAAAAGACACAGCCACCCCAAAGTTTGGGACGCCTCTGTTTACAAGAACCTCGTTTACCGTACAAGTTCAACATCGCAGAAAGTGAAAAATGGATAAAGAAGTTGTGGTATTTACTTACAAAGCAATATCACTCAGCAATGAAATCTATGTCATCAGGCCCTTAGCAGCACAATGAGTGGATTCAGGTATGATGATTCTAACTGAAATAAGTCACACAGAAAAAGAAACATCATAAGATATCAGTAATACACGGAATGTAAACTTGGCTACACCGGAACTGAATTACAGAACAGAACAGGGTCTCAAATTTAGAAAACCAACTTATGCTTGCTTAAGGGGAAAGGTGAGTTGGGGTGCTGCATAAAACCAGAGATTGAAATGAGCACAGATAAAGTTCCTTAAGCCAAATATGGAATAGACAAGAGCTACTCCTTGCTCAACGAAATGGACTCAACACCGCATATTAAATGCCTAAGAATGTACCTGACTAGTAAGTATCTTAAAACCTATGGATTGCTATGTCTCCGAAAGAGAATCAAGCATGTGTACAGGGGCATAAACGCAGCAGTGATAGGATTGGAGAGGTTCGGTGAGCAAATGAAGACCCTTTGAAGTCATATTGCATGGTACCCATTCCACGGGTTTCAACTACCCAGGTTTAAGGTATTCTTCCTTCAGCTAAAACATGCATGTGGAACCTAGAGTATGATCAACCATGTGATCGGGAGACGTGTTCAAATATGTCTCAGTTTTCGTACCCTGGTACTCGGGTGCAACATTCCAGACGCTTTACTAACACCCTCCCGCCTTGGAGAGTCAGTCCCTTTAACCTCCTGTTTGGCCCAGTTTGCAATTTCTGCGGAAGATGAACAGGAATAGCGAGAACCAATGAGAGACTAGCTGGAAGGTGTCTGGACGGGCAAATTTAACTCTCATTTCCCACCAGGAAGAGGAATTAACCAAAGGCTCAGCGTGCCGTGCCGGAACCAGATTAGGGCCTGAAGCCATACTGCGGTGTTGCGGCCAGCTCAAAAGAAAGCGAGTTGAAGAAAGGAGCTCAGGGGCACTGTAATTCACAAACCTGCAGAGTTATAAATGACAGCTATCGTCCAAAAATATACTGAAGTAAGGCTGCCAAGAGGACTTGAAAGCGGGGCAGAATTGCAGGAAACCGATTTCAGGAGGCAGACTGGAATTGCATTGAAAGCATAGGAAAAGAGGCAGAACGTCCACAATGATGCACTTGGCCAAAAAGGGCGTATGCGTTTTTTCCTGAATATATTCAGGAAAAAACGCATACGCCCTTTTTGGCCAACCAAGCAAGCTTGCAAAGGAAATCTGCACTACAATGAAGTCTCACTTCCCCCCGGTCAAAAGGGCCATCTGAAAAAAGTGTAAAATCCAGAAAGGCAGGACAGGCCATGGAGAACTGGGAGCCTTGTTATGCTGATGGGCGGGATGTAAATTGCCAACAGACACTCGGGAGAAGTGTATGGTGTTTCCTGAAACATCTAAAAAACAAAGCAACAGAGCCTAGGGCACTTCCACTTATGGTCCTATAGCTTAGGGAAATTAAAATCAAAAAGACACAGCCACCCCAAAGTTTGGGACGCCTCTGTTTACAAGAACCTCGTTTACAGTACAAGTTCAACATCGCAGAAAGTGAAAAATGGATAAAGAAGTTGTGGTATTTACTTACAAAGCAATATCACTCAGCAATGAAATCTATGTCATCAGGCCCTTAGCAGCACAATGAGTGGATTCAGGTATGATGATTCTAACTGAAATAAGTCACACAGAAAAAGAACCATCATAAGATATCAGTAATACACGGAATGTAAACTTGGCTACACAGGAACTGAATTACAGAACAGAACAGGGTCTCAAATTTAGAAAACCAACTTATGCTTGCTTAAGGGGAAAGGTGAGTTGGGGTGCTGCATAAAACCAGAGATTGAAATGAACACAGATAAAGTTCCTTAAGCCAAATATGGAATAGACAAGAGCTACTCCTTGCTCAACGAAATGGACTCAACACCGCATATTAAATGCCTAAGAATGTACCTGACTAGTAAGTATCTTAAAACCTATGGATTGCTATGTCTCCGAAAGAGAATCAAGCATGTGTACAGGGGCATAAACGCAGCAGTGATAGGATTGGAGAGGTTCGGTGAGCAAATGAAGACCCTTTGAAGTCATATTGCATGGTACCCATTCCACGGGTTTCAACTATCCAGGTTTAAGGTATTCTTCCTTCAGCTAAAACATGCATGTGGAACCTAGAGTCTGATCAACCATGTGATCGGGAGACGTGTTCAAATATGTCTCAGTTTTCGTACCCTGGTACTCGGGTGCAACATTCCAGACGCTTTACTAACACCCTCCCGACTTGGAGAGTCAGTCCCTTTAACCTCCTGTTTGGCCCATTTTGCAATTTCTGCGGAAGATGAACAGGAATAGCGAGAACCAATGAGAGACTAGCTGGAGGTGTCTGGACGGGCAAATTTAACTCTCATTTCCCACCAGGAAGAGGAATTAACCAAAGGCTCAGCGTGCCGTGCCGGAACCAGATTAGGGCCTGAAGCCATCCTGCGGTGTTGCGGCCAGCTCAAAAGAAAGCGAGTTGAAGAAAGGAGCTCAGGGGCACTGTAATTCACAAACCTGCAGAGTTATAAATGACAGCTATCGTCCAAAAATATACTGAAGTAAGGCTGCCAAGAGGACTTGAAAGCGGGGCAGAATTGCAGGAAACCGATTTCAGGAGGTAGACTGGAATTGCATTGAAAGCATAGGAAAAGAGGCAGAACGTCCACAATGATGCACTTGGCCAAAAAGGGCGTATGCGTTTTTTCCTGAATATATTCAGGAAAAAACGCATACGCCCTTTTTGGCCAACCAAGCAAGCTTGCAAAGGAAATCTGCACTACAATGAAGTCTCACTTCCCCCCGGTCAAAAGGGCCATCTGAAAAAAGTGTAAAATCCAGAAAGGCAGGACAGGCCATGGAGAACTGGGAGCCTTGTTATGCTGATGGGCGGGATGTAAATTGCCAACAGACACTCGGGAGAAGTGTATGGTGTTTCCTGAAACATCTAAAAAACAAAGCAACAGAGCCTAGGGCACTTCCACTTATGGTCCTATAGCTTAGGGAAATTAAAATCAAAAAGACACAGCCACCCCAAAGTTTGGGACGCCTCTGTTTACAAGAACCTCGTTTACCGTACAAGTTCAACATCGCAGAAAGTGAAAAATGGATAAAGAAGTTGTGGTATTTACTTACAAAGCAATATCACTCAGCAATGAAATCTATGTCATCAGGCCCTTAGCAGCACAATGAGTGGATTCAGGTATGATGATTCTAACTGAAATAAGTCACACAGAAAAAGAACCATCATAAGATATCAGTAATACACGGAATGTAAACTTGGCTACACAGGAACTGAATTACAGAACAGAACAGGGTCTCAAATTTAGAAAACCAACTTATGCTTGCTTAAGGGGAAAGGTGAGTTGGGGTGCTGCATAAAACCAGAGATTGAAATGAGCACAGATAAAGTTCCTTAAGCCAAATATGGAATAGACAAGAGCTACTCCTTGCTCAACGAAATGGACTCAACACCGCATATTAAATGCCTAAGAATGTACCTGACTAGTAAGTATCTTAAAACCTATGGATTGCTATGTCTCCGAAAGAGAATCAAGCATGTGTACAGGGGCATAAACGCAGCAGTGATAGGATTGGAGAGGTTCGGTGAGCAAATGAAGACCCTTTGAAGTCATATTGCATGGTACCCATTCCACGGGTTTCAACTACCCAGGTTTAAGGTATTCTTCCTTCAGCTAAAACATGCATGTGGAACCTAGAGTCTGATCAACCATGTGATCGGGAGACGTGTTCAAATATGTCTCAGTTTTCGTACCCTGGTACTCGGGTGCAACATTCCAGACGCTTTACTAACACCCTCCCGACTTGGAGAGTCAGTCCCTTTAACCTCCTGTTTGGCCCAGTTTGCAATTTCTGCGGAAGATGAACAGGAATAGCGAGAACCAATGAGAGACTAGCTGGAGGTGTCTGGACGGGCAAATTTAACTCTCATTTCCCACCAGGAAGAGGAATTAACCAAAGGCTCAGCGTGCCGTGCCGGAACCAGATTAGGGTCTGAAGCCATCCTGCGGTGTTGCGGCCAGCTCAAAAGAAAGCGAGTTGAAGAAAGGAGCTCAGGGGCACTGTAATTCACAAACCTGCAGAGTTATAAATGACAGCTATCGTCCAAAAATATACTGAAGTAAGGCTGCCAAGAGGACTTGAAAGCGGGGCAGAATTGCAGGAAACCGATTTCAGGAGGCAGACTGGAATTGCATTGAAAGCATAGGAAAAGAGGCAGAACGTCCACAATGATGCACTTGGCCAAAAAGGGCGTATGCGTTTTTTCCTGAATATATTCAGGAAAAAACGCATACGCCCTTTTTGGCCAACCAAGCAAGCTTGCAAAGGAAATCTACACTACAATGAAGTCTCACTTCCCCCCGGTCAAAAGGGCCATCTGAAAAAAGTGTAAAATCCAGAAAGGCAGGACAGGCCATGGAGAACTGGGAGCCTTGTTATGCTGATGGGCGGGATGTAAATTGCCAACAGACACTCGGGAGAAGTGTATGGTGTTTCCTGAAACATCTAAAAAACAAAGCAACAGAGCCTAGGGCACTTCCACTTATGGTCCTATAGCTTAGGGAAATTAAAATCAAAAAGACACAGCCACCCCAAAGTTTGGGACGCCTCTGTTTACAAGAACCTCGTTTACCGTACAAGTTCAACATCGCAGAAAGTGAAAAATGGATAAAGAAGTTGTGGTATTTACTTACAAAGCAATATCACTCAGCAATGAAATCTATGTCATCAGGCCCTTAGCAGCACAATGAGTGGATTCAGGTATGATGATTCTAACTGAAATAAGTCACACAGAAAAAGAAACATCATAAGATATCAGTAATACACGGAATGTAAACTTGGCTACACCAGAACTGAATTACAGAACAGAACAGGGTCTCAAATTTAGAAAACCAACTTATGCTTGCTTAAGGGGAAAGGTGAGTTGGGGTGCTGCATAAAACCAGAGATTGAAATGAGCACAGATAAAGTTCCTTAAGCCAAATATGGAATAGACAAGAGCTACTCCTTGCTCAACGAAATGGACTCAACACCGCATATTAAATGCCTAAGAATGTACCTGACTAGTAAGTATCTTAAAACCTATGGATTGCTATGTCTCCGAAAGAGAATCAAGCATGTGTACAGGGGCATAAACGCAGCAGTGATAGGATTGGAGAGGTTCGGTGAGCAAATGAAGACCCTTTGAAGTCATATTGCATGGTACCCATTCCACGGGTTTCAACTACCCAGGTTTAAGGTATTCTTCCTTCAGCTAAAACATGCATGTGGAACCTAGAGTCTGATCAACCATGTGATCGGGAGACGTGTTCAAATATGTCTCAGTTTTCGTACCCTGGTACTCGGGTGCAACATTCCAGACGCTTTACTAACACCCTCCCGCCTTGGAGAGTCAGTCCCTTTAACCTCCTGTTTGGCCCAGTTTGCAATTTCTGCGGAAGATGAACAGGAATAGCGAGAACCAATGAGAGACTAGCTGGAAGGTGTCTGGACGGGCAAATTTAACTCTCATTTCCCACCAGGAAGAGGAATTAACCAAAGGCTCAGCGTGCCGTGCCGGAACCAGATTAGGGCCTGAAGCCATCCTGCGGTGTTGCGGCCAGCTCAAAAGAAAGCGAGTTGAAGAAAGGAGCTCAGGGGCACTGTAATTCACAAACCTGCAGAGTTATAAATGACAGCTATCGTCCAAAAATATACTGAAGTAAGGCTGCCAAGAGGACTTGAAAGCGGGGCAGAATTGCAGGAAACCGATTTCAGGAGGCAGACTGGAATTGCATTGAAAGCATAGGAAAAGAGGCAGAACGTCCACAATGATGCACTTGGCCAAAAAGGGCGTATGCGTTTTTTCCTGAATATATTCAGGAAAAAACGCATACGCCCTTTTTGGCCAACCAAGCAAGCTTGCAAAGGAAATCTGCACTACAATGAAGTCTCACTTCCCCCCGGTCAAAAGGGCCATCTGAAAAAAGTGTAAAATCCAGAAAGGCAGGACAGGCCATGGAGAACTGGGAGCCTTGTTATGCTGATGGGCGGGATGTAAATTGCCAACAGACACTCGGGAGAAGTGTATGGTGTTTCCTGAAACATCTAAAAAACAAAGCAACAGAGCCTAGGGCACTTCCACTTATGGTCCTATAGCTTAGGGAAATTAAAATCAAAAAGACACAGCCACCCCAAAGTTTGGGACGCCTCTGTTTACAAGAACCTCGTTTACCGTACAAGTTCAACATCGCAGAAAGTGAAAAATGGATAAAGAAGTTGTGGTATTTACTTACAAAGCAATATCACTCAGCAATGAAATCTATGTCATCAGGCCCTTAGCAGCACAATGAGTGGATTCAGGTATGATGATTCTAACTGAAATAAGTCACACAGAAAAAGAAACATCATAAGATATCAGTAATACACGGAATGTAAACTTGGCTACACAGGAACTGAATTACAGAACAGAACAGGGTCTCAAATTTAGAAAACCAACTTATGCTTGCTTAAGGGGAAAGGTGAGTTGGGGTGCTGCATAAAACCAGAGATTGAAATGAGCACAGATAAAGTTCCTTAAGCCAAATATGGAATAGACAAGAGCTACTCCTTGCTCAACGAAATGGACTCAACACCGCATATTAAATGCCTAAGAATGTACCTGACTAGTAAGTATCTTAAAACCTATGGATTGCTATGTCTCCGAAAGAGAATCAAGCATGTGTACAGGGGTATAAACGCAGCAGTGATAGGATTGGAGAGGTTCGGTGAGCAAATGAAGACCCTTTGAAGTCATATTGCATGGTACCCATTCCACGGGTTTCAACTACCCAGGTTTAAGGTATTCTTCCTTCAGCTAAAACATGCATGTGGAACCTAGAGTATGATCAACCATGTGATCGGGAGACGTGTTCAAATATGTCTCAGTTTTCGTACCCTGGTACTCGGGTGCAACATTCCAGACGCTTTACTAACACCCTCCCGACTTGGAGAGTCAGTCCCTTTAACCTCCTGTTTGGCCCAGTTTGCAATTTCTGCGGAAGATGAACAGGAATAGCGAGAACCAATGAGAGACTAGCTGGAGGTGTCTGGACGGGCAAATTTAACTCTCATTTCCCACCAGGAAGAGGAATTAACCAAAGGCTCAGCGTGCCGTGCCGGAACCAGATTAGGGCCTGAAGCCATCCTGCGGTGTTGCGGCCAGCTCAAAAGAAAGCGAGTTGAAGAAAGGAGCTCAGGGGCACTGTAATTCACAAACCTGCAGAGTTATAAATGACAGCTATCGTCCAAAAATATACTGAAGTAAGGCTGCCAAGAGGACTTGAAAGCGGGGCAGAATTGCAGGAAACCGATTTCAGGAGGCAGACTGGAATTGCATTGAAAGCATAGGAAAAGAGGCAGAACGTCCACAATGATGCACTTGGCCAAAAAGGGCGTATGCGTTTTTTCCTGAATATATTCAGGAAAAAACGCATACGCCCTTTTTGGCCAACCAAGCAAGCTTGCAAAGGAAATCTGCACTACAATGAAGTCTCACTTCCCCCCGGTCAAAAGGGCCATCTGAAAAAAGTGTAAAATCCAGAAAGGCAGGACAGGCCATGGAGAACTGGGAGCCTTGTTATGCTGATGGGCGGGATGTAAATTGCCAACAGACACTCGGGAGAAGTGTATGGTGTTTCCTGAAACATCTAAAAAACAAAGCAACAGAGCCTAGGGCACTTCCACTTATGGTCCTATAGCTTAGGGAAATTAAAATCAAAAAGACACAGCCACCCCAAAGTTTGGGACGCCTCTGTTTACAAGAACCTCGTTTACAGTACAAGTTCAACATCGCAGAAAGTGAAAAATGGATAAAGAAGTTGTGGTATTTACTTACAAAGTAATATCACTCAGCAATGAAATCTATGTCATCAGGCCCTTAGCAGCACAATGAGTGGATTCAGGTATGATGATTCTAACTGAAATAAGTCACACAGAAAAAGAAACATCATAAGATATCAGTAATACACGGAATGTAAACTTGGCTACACAGGAACTGAATTACAGAACAGAACAGGGTCTCAAATTTAGAAAACCAACTTATGCTTGCTTAAGGGGAAAGGTGAGTTGGGGTGCTGCATAAAACCAGAGATTGAAATGAGCACAGATAAAGTTCCTTAAGCCAAATATGGAATAGACAAGAGCTACTCCTTGCTCAACGAAATGGACTCAACACCGCATATTAAATGCCTAAGAATGTACCTGACTAGTAAGTATCTTAAAACCTATGGATTGCTATGTCTCCGAAAGAGAATCAAGCATGTGTACAGGGGCATAAACGCAGCAGTGATAGGATTGGAGAGGTTCGGTGAGCAAATGAAGACCCTTTGAAGTCATATTGCATGGTACCCATTCCACGGGTTTCAACTACCCAGGTTTAAGGTATTCTTCCTTCAGCTAAAACATGCATGTGGAACCTAGAGTATGATCAACCATGTGATCGGGAGACGTGTTCAAATATGTCTCAGTTTTCGTACCCTGGTACTCGGGTGCAACATTCCAGACGCTTTACTAACACCCTCCCGACTTGGAGAGTCAGTCCCTTTAACCTCCTGTTTGGCCCAGTTTGCAATTTCTGCGGAAGATGAACAGGAATAGCGAGAACCAATGAGAGACTAGCTGGAGGTGTCTGGACGGGCAAATTTAACTCTCATTTCCCACCAGGAAGAGGAATTAACCAAAGGCTCAGCGTGCCGTGCCGGAACCAGATTAGGGCCTGAAGCCATCCTGCGGTGTTGCGGCCAGCTCAAAAGAAAGCGAGTTGAAGAAAGGAGCTCAGGGGCACTGTAATTCACAAACCTGCAGAGTTATAAATGACAGCTATCGTCCAAAAATATACTGAAGTAAGGCTGCCAAGAGGACTTGAAAGCGGGGCAGAATTGCAGGAAACCGATTTCAGGAGGTAGACTGGAATTGCATTGAAAGCATAGGAAAAGAGGCAGAACGTCCACAATGATGCACTTGGCCAAAAAGGGCGTATGCGTTTTTTCCTGAATATATTCAGGAAAAAACGCATACGCCCTTTTTGGCCAACCAAGCAAGCTTGCAAAGGAAATCTGCACTACAATGAAGTCTCACTTCCCCCCGGTCAAAAGGGCCATCTGAAAAAAGTGTAAAATCCAGAAAGGCAGGACAGGCCATGGAGAACTGGGAGCCTTGTTATGCTGATGGGCGGGATGTAAATTGCCAACAGACACTCGGGAGAAGTGTATGGTGTTTCCTGAAACATCTAAAAAACAAAGCAACAGAGCCTAGGGCACTTCCACTTATGGTCCTATAGCTTAGGGAAATTAAAATCAAAAAGACACAGCCACCCCAAAGTTTGGGACGCCTCTGTTTACAAGAACCTCGTTTACAGTACAAGTTCAACATCGCAGAAAGTGAAAAATGGATAAAGAAGTTGTGGTATTTACTTACAAAGCAATATCACTCAGCAATGAAATCTATGTCATCAGGACCTTAGCAGCACAATGAGTGGATTCAGGTATGATGATTCTAACTGAAATAAGTCACACAGAAAAAGAACCATCATAAGATATCAGTAATACACGGAATGTAAACTTGGCTACACAGGAACTGAATTACAGAACAGAACAGGGTCTCAAATTTAGAAAACAAACTTATGCTTGCTTAAGGGGAAAGGTGAGTTGGGGTGCTGCATAAAACCAGAGATTGAAATGAACACAGATAAAGTTCCTTAAGCCAAATATGGAATAGACAAGAGCTACTCCTTGCTCAACGAAATGGACTCAACACCGCATATTAAATGCCTAAGAATGTACCTGACTAGTAAGTATCTTAAAACCTATGGATTGCTATGTCTCCGAAAGAGAATCAAGCATGTGTACAGGGGCATAAACGCAGCAGTGATAGGATTGGAGAGGTTCGGTGAGCAAATGAAGACCCTTTGAAGTCATATTGCATGGTACCCATTCCACGGGTTTCAACTACCCAGGTTTAAGGTATTCTTCCTTCAGCTAAAACATGCATGTGGAACCTAGAGTATGATCAACCATGTGATCGGGAGACGTGTTCAAATATGTCTCAGTTTTCGTACCCTGGTACTCGGGTGCAACATTCCAGACGCTTTACTAACACCCTCCCGCCTTGGAGAGTCAGTCCCTTTAACCTCCTGTTTGGCCCAGTTTGCAATTTCTGCGGAAGATGAACAGGAATAGCGAGAACCAATGAGAGACTAGCTGGAAGGTGTCTGGACGGGCAAATTTAACTCTCATTTCCCACCAGGAAGAGGAATTAACCAAAGGCTCAGCGTGCCGTGCCGGAACCAGATTAGGGCCTGAAGCCATACTGCGGTGTTGCGGCCAGCTCAAAAGAAAGCGAGTTGAAGAAAGGAGCTCAGGGGCACTGTAATTCACAAACCTGCAGAGTTATAAATGACAGCTATCGTCCAAAAATATACTGAAGTAAGGCTGCCAAGAGGACTTGAAAGCGGGGCAGAATTGCAGGAAACCGATTTCAGGAGGCAGACTGGAATTGCATTGAAAGCATAGGAAAAGAGGCAGAACGTCCACAATGATGCACTTGGCCAAAAAGGGCGTATGCGTTTTTTCCTGAATATATTCAGGAAAAAACGCATACGCCCTTTTTGGCCAACCAAGCAAGCTTGCAAAGGAAATCTGCACTACAATGAAGTCTCACTTCCCCCCGGTCAAAAGGGCCATCTGAAAAAAGTGTAAAATCCAGAAAGGCAGGACAGGCCATGGAGAACTGGGAGCCTTGTTATGCTGATGGGCGGGATGTAAATTGCCAACAGACACTCGGGAGAAGTGTATGGTGTTTCCTGAAACATCTAAAAAACAAAGCAACAGAGCCTAGGGCACTTCCACTTATGGTCCTATAGATTAGGGAAATTAAAATCAAAAAGACACAGCCACCCCAAAGTTTGGGACGCCTCTGTTTACAAGAACCTCGTTTACCGTACAAGTTCAACATCGCAGAAAGTGAAAAATGGATAAAGAAGTTGTGGTATTTACTTACAAAGCAATATCACTCAGCAATGAAATCTATGTCATCAGGCCCTTAGCAGCACAATGAGTGGATTCAGGTATGATGATTCTAACTGAAATAAGTCACACAGAAAAAGAAACATCATAAGATATCAGTAATACACGGAATGTAAACTTGGCTACACAGGAACTGAATTACAGAACAGAACAGGGTCTCAAATTTAGAAAACCAACTTATGCTTGCTTAAGGGGAAAGGTGAGTTGGGGTGCTGCATAAAACCAGAGATTGAAATGAGCACAGATAAAGTTCCTTAAGCCAAATATGGAATAGACAAGAGCTACTCCTTGCTCAACGAAATGGACTCAACACCGCATATTAAATGCCTAAGAATGTACCTGACTAGTAAGTATCTTAAAACCTATGGATTGCTATGTCTCCGAAAGAGAATCAAGCATGTGTACAGGGGTATAAACGCAGCAGTGATAGGATTGGAGAGGTTCGGTGAGCAAATGAAGACCCTTTGAAGTCATATTGCATGGTACCCATTCCACGGGTTTCAACTACCCAGGTTTAAGGTATTCTTCCTTCAGCTAAAACATGCATGTGGAACCTAGAGTATGATCAACCATGTGATCGGGAGACGTGTTCAAATATGTCTCAGTTTTCGTACCCTGGTACTCGGGTGCAACATTCCAGACGCTTTACTAACACCCTCCCGACTTGGAGAGTCAGTCCCTTTAACCTCCTGTTTGGCCCAGTTTGCAATTTCTGCGGAAGATGAACAGGAATAGCGAGAACCAATGAGAGACTAGCTGGAGGTGTCTGGACGGGCAAATTTAACTCTCATTTCCCACCAGGAAGAGGAATTAACCAAAGGCTCAGCGTGCCGTGCCGGAACCAGATTAGGGCCTGAAGCCATCCTGCGGTGTTGCGGCCAGCTCAAAAGAAAGCGAGTTGAAGAAAGGAGCTCAGGGGCACTGTAATTCACAAACCTGCAGAGTTATAAATGACAGCTATCGTCCAAAAATATACTGAAGTAAGGCTGCCAAGAGGACTTGAAAGCGGGGCAGAATTGCAGGAAACCGATTTCAGGAGGCAGACTGGAATTGCATTGAAAGCATAGGAAAAGAGGCAGAACGTCCACAATGATGCACTTGGCCAAAAAGGGCGTATGCGTTTTTTCCTGAATATATTCAGGAAAAAACGCATACGCCCTTTTTGGCCAACCAAGCAAGCTTGCAAAGGAAATCTGCACTACAATGAAGTCTCACTTCCCCCCGGTCAAAAGGGCCATCTGAAAAAAGTGTAAAATCCAGAAAGGCAGGACAGGCCATGGAGAACTGGGAGCCTTGTTATGCTGATGGGCGGGATGTAAATTGCCAACAGACACTCGGGAGAAGTGTATGGTGTTTCCTGAAACATCTAAAAAACAAAGCAACAGAGCCTAGGGCACTTCCACTTATGGTCCTATAGCTTAGGGAAATTAAAATCAAAAAGACACAGCCACCCCAAAGTTTGGGACGCCTCTGTTTACAAGAACCTCGTTTACAGTACAAGTTCAACATCGCAGAAAGTGAAAAATGGATAAAGAAGTTGTGGTATTTACTTACAAAGCAATATCACTCAGCAATGAAATCTATGTCATCAGGCCCTTAGCAGCACAATGAGTCGATTCAGGTATGATGATTCTAACTGAAATAAGTCACACAGAAAAAGAAACATCATAAGATATCAGTAATACACGGAATGTAAACTTGGCTACACAGGAACTGAATTACAGAACAGAACAGGGTCTCAAATTTAGAAAACCAACTTATGCTTGCTTAAGGGTAAAGGTGAGTTGGGGTGCTGCATAAAACCAGAGATTGAAATGAGCACAGATAAAGTTCCTTAAGCCAAATATGGAATAGACAAGAGCTACTCCTTGCTCAACGAAATGGACTCAACACCGCATATTAAATGCCTAAGAATGTACCTGACTAGTAAGTATCTTAAAACCTATGGATTGCTATGTCTCCGAAAGAGAATCAAGCATGTGTACAGGGGCATAAACGCAGCAGTGATAGGATTGGAGAGGTTCGGTGAGCAAATGAAGACCCTTTGAAGTCATATTGCATGGTACCCATTCCACGGGTTTCAACTACCCAGGTTTAAGGTATTCTTCCTTCAGCTAAAACATGCATGTGGAACCTAGAGTATGATCAACCATGTGATCGGGAGACGTGTTCAAATATGTCTCAGTTTTCGTACCCTGGTACTCGGGTGCAACATTCCAGACGCTTTACTAACACCCTCCCGACTTGGAGAGTCAGTCCCTTTAACCTCCTGTTTGGCCCAGTTTGCAATTTCTGCGGAAGATGAACAGGAATAGCGAGAACCAATGAGAGACTAGCTGGAGGTGTCTGGACGGGCAAATTTAACTCTCATTTCCCACCAGGAAGAGGAATTAACCAAAGGCTCAGCGTGCCGTGCCGGAACCAGATTAGGGCCTGAAGCCATCCTGCGGTGTTGCGGCCAGCTCAAAAGAAAGCGAGTTGAAGAAAGGAGCTCAGGGGCACTGTAATTCACAAACCTGCAGAGTTATAAATGACAGCTATCGTCCAAAAATATACTGAAGTAAGGCTGCCAAGAGGACTTGAAAGCGGGGCAGAATTGCAGGAAACCGATTTCAGGAGGCAGACTGGAATTGCATTGAAAGCATAGGAAAAGAGGCAGAACGTCCACAATGATGCACTTGGCCAAAAAGGGCGTATGCGTTCTTTCCTGAATATATTCAGGAAAAAACGCATACGCCCTTTTTGGCCAACCAAGCAAGCTTGCAAAGGAAATCTGCACTACAATGAAGTCTCACTTCCCCCCGGTCAAAAGGGCCATCTGAATAAAGTGTAAAATCCAGAAAGGCAGGACAGGCCATGGAGAAGTGGGAGCCTTGTTATGCTGATGGGCGGGATGTAAATTGCCAACAGACACTCGGGAGAAGTGTATGGTGTTTCCTGAAACATCTAAAAAACAAAGCAACAGAGCCTAGGGCACTTCCACTTATGGTCCTATAGCTTAGGGAAATTAAAATCAAAAAGACACAGCCACCCCAAAGTTTGGGACGCCTCTGTTTACAAGAACCTCGTTTACCGTACAAGTTCAACATCGCAGAAAGTGAAAAATGGATAAAGAAGTTGTGGTATTTACTTACAAAGCAATATCACTCAGCAATGAAATCTATGTCATCAGGCCCTTAGCAGCACAATGAGTGGATTCAGGTATGATGATTCTAACTGAAATAAGTCACACAGAAAAAGAAACATCATAAGATATCAGTAATACACGGAATGTAAACTTGGCTACACAGGAACTGAATTACAGAACAGAACAGGGTCTCAAATTTAGAAAACCAACTTATGCTTGCTTAAGGGGAAAGGTGAGTTGGGGTGCTGCATAAAACCAGAGATTGAAATGAGCACAGATAAAGTTCCTTAAGCCAAATATGGAATAGACAAGAGCTACTCCTTGCTCAACGAAATGGACTCAACACCGCATATTAAATGCCTAAGAATGTACCTGACTAGTAAGTATCTTAAAACCTATGGATTGCTATGTCTCCGAAAGAGAATCAAGCATGTGTACAGGGGCATAAACGCAGCAGTGATAGGATTGGAGAGGTTCGGTGAGCAAATGAAGACCCTTTGAAGTCATATTGCATGGTACCCATTCCACGGGTTTCAACTACCCAGGTTTAAGGTATTCTTCCTTCAGCTAAAACATGCATGTGGAACCTAGAGTATGATCAACCATGTGATCGGGAGACGTGTTCAAATATGTCTCAGTTTTCGTACCCTGGTACTCGGGTGCAACATTCCAGACGCTTTACTAACACCCTCCCGACTTGGAGAGTCAGTCCCTTTAACCTCCTGTTTGGCCCAGTTTGCAATTTCTGCGGAAGATGAACAGGAATAGCGAGAACCAATGAGAGACTAGCTGGAGGTGTCTGGACGGGCAAATTTAACTCTCATTTCCCACCAGGAAGAGGAATTAACCAAAGGCTCAGCGTGCCGTGCCGGAACCAGATTAGGGCCTGAAGCCATCCTGCGGTGTTGCGGCCAGCTCGAAAGAAAGCGAGTTGAAGAAAGGAGCTCAGGGGCACTGTAATTCACAAACCTGCAGAGTTATAAATGACAGCTATCGTCCAAAAATATACTGAAGTAAGGCTGCCAAGAGGACTTGAAAGCGGGGCAGAATTGAAGGAAACCGATTTCAGGAGGTAGACTGGAATTGCATTGAAAGCATAGGAAAAGAGGCAGAACGTCCACAATGATGCACTTGGCCAAAAAGGGCGTATGCGTTTTTTCCTGAATATATTCAGGAAAAAACGCATACGCCCTTTTTGGCCAACCAAGCAAGCTTGCAAAGGAAATCTGCACTACAATGAAGTCTCACTTCCCCCCGGTCAAAAGGGCCATCTGAAAAAAGTGTAAAATCCAGAAAGGCAGGACAGGCCATGGAGAACTGGGAGCCTTGTTATGCTGATGGGCGGGATGTAAATTGCCAACAGACACTCGGGAGAAGTGTATGGTGTTTCCTGAAACATCTAAAAAACAAAGCAACAGAGCCTAGGGCACTTCCACTTATGGTCCTATAGCTTAGGGAAATTAAAATCAAAAAGACACAGCCACCCCAAAGTTTGGGACGCCTCTGTTTACAAGAACCTCATTTACCGTACCAGTTCAACATCGCAGAAAGTGAAAAATGGATAAAGAAGTTGTGGTATTTACTTACAAAGCAATATCACTCAGCAATGAAATCTATGTCATCAGGCCCTTAGCAGCACAATGAGTGGATTCAGGTATGATGATTCTAACTGAAATAAGTCACACAGAAAAAGAAACATCATAAGATATCAGTAATACACGGAATGTAAACTTGGCTACACAGGAACTGAATTACAGAACAGAACAGGGTCTCAAATTTAGAAAACCAACTTATGCTTGCTTAAGGGGAAAGGTGAGTTGGGGTGCTGCATAAAACCAGAGATTGAAATGAGCACAGATAAAGTTCCTTAAGCCAAATATGGAATAGACAAGAGCTACTCCTTGCTCAACGAAATGGACTCAACACCGCATATTAAATGCCTAAGAATGTACCTGACTAGTAAGTATCTTAAAACCTATGGATTGCTATGTCTCCGAAAGAGAATCAAGCATGTGTACAGGGGCATAAACGCAGCAGTGATAGGATTGGAGAGGTTCGGTGAGCAAATGAAGACCCTTTGAAGTCATATTGCATGGTACCCATTCCACGGGTTTCAACTACCCAGGTTTAAGGTATTCTTCCTTCAGCTAAAACATGCATGTGGAACCTAGAGTATGATCAACCATGTGATCGGGAGATGTGTTCAAATATGTCTCAGTTTTCGTACCCTGGTACTCGGGTGCAACATTCCAGATGCTTTACTAACACCCTCCCGACTTGGAGAGTCAGTCCCTTTAACCTCCTGTTTGGCCCAGTTTGCAATTTCTGCGGAAGATGAACAGGAATAGCGAGAACCAATGAGAGACTAGCTGGAGGTGTCTGGACGGGCAAATTTAACTCTCATTTCCCACCAGGAAGAGGAATTAACCAAAGGCTCAGCGTGCCGTGCCGGAACCAGATTAGGGCCTGAAGCCATCCTGCGGTGTTGCGGCCAGCTCAAAAGAAAGCGAGTTGAAGAAAGGAGCTCAGGGGCACTGTAATTCACAAACCTGCAGAGTTATAAATGACAGCTATCGTCCAAAAATATACTGAAGTAAGGCTGCCAAGAGGACTTGAAAGCGGGGCAGAATTGCAGGAAACCGATTTCAGGAGGCAGACTGGAATTGCATTGAAAGCATAGGAAAAGAGGCAGAACGTCCACAATGATGCACTTGGCCAAAAAGGGCGTATGCGTTTTTTCCTGAATATATTCAGGAAAAAACGCATACGCCCTTTTTGGCCAACCAAGCAAGCTTGCAAAGGAAATCTGCACTACAATGAAGTCTCACTTCCCCCCGGTCAAAAGGGCCATCTGAAAAAAGTGTAAAATCCAGAAAGGCAGGACAGGCCATGGAGAACTGGGAGCCTTGTTATGCTGATGGGCGGGATGTAAATTGCCAACAGACACTCGGGAGAAGTGTATGGTGTTTCCTGAAACATCTAAAAAACAAAGCAACAGAGCCTAGGGCACTTCCACTTATGGTCCTATAGCTTAGGGAAATTAAAATCAAAAAGACACAGCCACCCCAAAGTTTGGGACGCCTCTGTTTACAAGAACCTCGTTTACCGTACAAGTTCAACATCGCAGAAAGTGAAAAATGGATAAAGAAGTTGTGGTATTTACTTACAAAGCAATATCACTCAGCAATGAAATCTATGTCATCAGGCCCTTAGCAGCACAATGAGTGGATTCAGGTATGATGATTCTAACTGAAATAAGTCACACAGAAAAAGAACCATCATAAGATATCAGTAATACACGGAATGTAAACTTGGCTACACAGGAACTGAATTACAGAACAGAACAGGGTCTCAAATTTAGAAAACCAACTTATGCTTGCTTAAGGGTAAAGGTGAGTTGGGGTGCTGCATAAAACCAGAGATTGAAATGAACACAGATAAAGTTCCTTAAGCCAAATATGGAATAGACAAGAGCTACTCCTTGCTCAACGAAATGGACTCAACACCGCATATTAAATGCCTAAGAATGTACCTGACTAGTAAGTATCTTAAAACCTATGGATTGCTATGTCTCCGAAAGAGAATCAAGCATGTGTACAGGGGCATAAACGCAGCAGTGATAGGATTGGAGAGGTTCGGTGAGCAAATGAAGACCCTTTGAAGTCATATTGCATGGTACCCATTCCACGGGTTTCAACTACCCAGGTTTAAGGTATTCTTCCTTCAGCTAAAACATGCATGTGGAACCTAGAGTATGATCAACCATGTGATCGGGAGACGTGTTCAAATATGTCTCAGTTTTCGTACCCTGGTACTCGGGTGCAACATTCCAGACGCTTTACTAACACCCTCCCGACTTGGAGAGTCAGTCCCTTTAACCTCCTGTTTGGCCCAGTTTGCAATTTCTGCGGAAGATGAACAGGAATAGCGAGAACCAATGAGAGACTAGCTGGAGGTGTCTGGACGGGCAAATTTAACTCTCATTTCCCACCAGGAAGAGGAATTAACCAAAGGCTCAGCGTGCCATGCCGGAACCAGATTAGGGCCTGAAGCCATCCTGCGGTGTTGCGGCCAGGTCACAAGAAAGCGAGTTGAAGAAAGGAGCTCAGGGGCACTGTAATTCACAAACCTGCAGAGTTATAAATGACAGCTATCGTCCAAAAATATACTGAAGTAAGGCTGCCAAGAGGACTTGAAAGCGGGGCAGAATTGCAGGAAACCGATTTCAGGAGGTAGACTGGAATTGCATTGAAAGCATAGGAAAAGAGGCAGAACGTCCACAATGATGCACTTGGCCAAAAAGGGCGTATGCGTTTTTTCCTGAATATATTCAGGAAAAAACGCATACGCCCTTTTTGGCCAACCAAGCAAGCTTGCAAAGGAAATCTGCACTACAATGAAGTCTCACTTCCCCCCGGTCAAAAGGGCCATCTGAAAAAAGTGTAAAATCCAGAAAGGCAGGACAGGCCATGGAGAACTGGGAGCCTTGTTATGCTGATGGGCGGGATGTAAATTGCCAACAGACACTCGGGAGAAGTGTATGGTGTTTCCTGAAACATCTAAAAAACAAAGCAACAGAGCCTAGGGCACTTCCACTTATGGTCCTATAGCTTAGGGAAATTAAAATCAAAAAGACACAGCCACCCCAAAGTTTGGGACGCCTCTGTTTACAAGAACCTCGTTTACAGTACAAGTTCAACATCGCAGAAAGTGAAAAATGGATAAAGAAGTTGTGGTATTTACTTACAAAGCAATATCACTCAGCAATGAAATCTATGTCATCAGGCCCTTAGCAGCACAATGAGTGGATTCAGGTATGATGATTCTAACTGAAATAAGTCACACAGAAAAAGAAACATCATAAGATATCAGTAATACACGGAATGTAAACTTGGCTACACAGGAACTGAATTACAGAACAGAACAGGGTCTCAAATTTAGAAAACCAACTTATGCTTGCTTAAGGGGAAAGGTGAGTTGGGGTGCTGCATAAAACCAGAGATTGAAATGAGCACAGATAAAGTTCCTTAAGCCAAATATGGAATAGACAAGAGCTACTCCTTGCTCAACGAAATGGACTCAACACCGCATATTAAATGCCTAAGAATGTACCTGACTAGTAAGTATCTTAAAACCTATGGATTGCTATGTCTCCGAAAGAGAATCAAGCATGTGTACAGGGGCATAAACGCAGCAGTGATAGGATTGGAGAGGTTCGGTGAGCAAATGAAGACCCTTTGAAGTCATATTGCATGGTACCCATTCCACGGGTTTCAACTACCCAGGTTTAAGGTATTCTTCCTTCAGCTAAAACATGCATGTGGAACCTAGAGTATGATCAACCATGTGATCGGGAGACGTGTTCAAATATGTCTCAGTTTTCGTACCCTGGTACTCGGGTGCAACATTCCAGACGCTTTACTAACACCCTCCCGCCTTGGAGAGTCAGTCCCTTTAACCTCCTGTTTGGCCCAGTTTGCAATTTCTGCGGAAGATGAACAGGAATAGCGAGAACCAATGAGAGACTAGCTGGAGGTGTCTGGACGGGCAAATTTAACTCTCATTTCCCACCAGGAAGAGGAATTAACCAAAGGCTCAGCGTGCCGTGCCGGAACCAGATTAGGGCCTGAAGCCATCCTGCGGTGTTGCGGCCAGCTCAAAAGAAAGCGAGTTGAAGAAAGGAGCTCAGGGGCACTGTAATTCACAAACCTGCAGAGTTATAAATGACAGCTATCGTCCAAAAATATACTGAAGTAAGGCTGCCAAGAGGACTTGAAAGCGGGGCAGAATTGCAGGAAACCGATTTCAGGAGGTAGACTGGAATTGCATTGAAAGCATAGGAAAAGAGGCAGAACGTCCACAATGATGCACTTGGCCAAAAAGGGCGTATGCGTTTTTTCCTGAATATATTCAGGAAAAAACGCATACGCCCTTTTTGGCCAACCAAGCAAGCTTGCAAAGGAAATCTGCACTACAATGAAGTCTCACTTCCCCCCGGTCAAAAGGGCCATCTGAAAAAAGTGTAAAATCCAGAAAGGCAGGACAGGCCATGGAGAACTGGGAGCCTTGTTATGCTGATGGGCGGGATGTAAATTGCCAACAGACACTCGGGAGAAGTGTATGGTGTTTCCTGAAACATCTAAAAAACAAAGCAACAGAGCCTAGGGCACTTCCACTTATGGTCCTATAGCTTAGGGAAATTAAAATCAAAAAGACACAGCCACCCCAAAGTTTGGGACGCCTCTGTTTACAAGAACCTCGTTTACAGTACAAGTTCAACATCGCAGAAAGTGAAAAATGGATAAAGAAGTTGTGGTATTTACTTACAAAGCAATATCACTCAGCAATGAAATCTATGTCATCAGGCCCTTAGCAGCACAATGAGTGGATTCAGGTATGATGATTCTAACTGAAATAAGTCACACAGAAAAAGAACCATCATAAGATATCAGTAATACACGGAATGTAAACTTGGCTACACAGGAACTGAATTACAGAACAGAACAGGGTCTCAAATTTAGAAAACTAACTTATGCTTGCTTAAGGGGAAAGGTGAGTTGGGGTGCTGCATAAAACCAGAGATTGAAATGAACACAGATAAAGTTCCTTAAGCCAAATATGGAATAGACAAGAGCTACTCCTTGCTCAACGAAATGGACTCAACACCGCATATTAAATGCCTAAGAATGTACCTGACTAGTAAGTATCTTAAAACCTATGGATTGCTATGTCTCCGAAAGAGAATCAAGCATGTGTACAGGGGCATAAACGCAGCAGTGATAGGATTGGAGAGGTTCGGTGAGCAAATGAAGACCCTTTGAAGTCATATTGCATGGTACCCATTCCACGGGTTTCAACTACCCAGGTTTAAGGTATTCTTCCTTCAGCTAAAACATGCATGTGGAACCTAGAGTATGATCAACCATGTGATCGGGAGACGTGTTCAAATATGTCTCAGTTTTCGTACCCTGGTACTCGGGTGCAACATTCCAGACGCTTTACTAACACCCTCCCGACTTGGAGAGTCAGTCCCTTTAACCTCCTGTTTGGCCCAGTTTGCAATTTCTGCGGAAGATGAACAGGAATAGCGAGAACCAATGAGAGACTAGCTGGAAGGTGTCTGGACGGGCAAATTTAACTCTCATTTCCCACCAGGAAGAGGAATTAACCAAAGGCTCAGCGTGCCGTGCCGGAACCAGATTAGGGCCTGAAGCCATCCTGCGGTGTTGCGGCCAGCTCAAAAGAAAGCGAGTTGAAGAAAGGAGCTCAGGGGCACTGTAATTCACAAACCTGCAGAGTTATAAATGACAGCTATCGTCCAAAAATATACTGAAGTAAGGCTGCCAAGAGGACTTGAAAGCGGGGCAGAATTGCAGGAAACCGATTTCAGGAGGCAGACTGGAATTGCATTGAAAGCATAGGAAAAGAGGCAGAACGTCCACAATGATGCACTTGGCCAAAAAGGGCGTATGCGTTTTTTCCTGAATATATTCAGGAAAAAACGCATACGCCCTTTTTGGCCAACCAAGCAAGCTTGCAAAGGAAATCTGCACTACAATGAAGTCTCACTTCCCCCCGGTCAAAAGGGCCATCTGAAAAAAGTGTAAAATCCAGAAAGGCAGGACAGGCCATGGAGAACTGGGAGCCTTGTTATGCTGATGGGCGGGATGTAAATTGCCAACAGACACTCGGGAGAAGTGTATGGTGTTTCCTGAAACATCTAAAAAACAAAGCAACAGAGCCTAGGGCACTTCCACTTATGGTCCTATAGCTTAGGGAAATTAAAATCAAAAAGACACAGCCACCCCAAAGTTTGGGACGCCTCTGTTTACAAGAACCTCGTTTACCGTACAAGTTCAACATCGCAGAAAGTGAAAAATGGATAAAGAAGTTGTGGTATTTACTTACAAAGCAATATCACTCAGCAATGAAATCTATGTCATCAGGCCCTTAGCAGCACAATGAGTGGATTCAGGTATGATGATTCTAACTGAAATAAGTCACACAGAAAAAGAAACATCATAAGATATCAGTAATACACGGAATGTAAACTTGGCTACACAGGAACTGAATTACAGAACAGAACAGGGTCTCAAATTTAGAAAACCAACTTATGCTTGTTTAAGGGGAAAGGTGAGTTGGGGTGCTGCATAAAACCAGAGATTGAAATGAGCACAGATAAAGTTCCTTAAGCCAAATATGGAATAGACAAGAGCTACTCCTTGCTCAACGAAATGGACTCAACACCGCATATTAAATGCCTAAGAATGTACCTGACTAGTAAGTATCTTAAAACCTATGGATTGCTATGTCTCCGAAAGAGAATCAAGCATGTGTACAGGGGCATAAACGCAGCAGTGATAGGATTGGAGAGGTTCGGTGAGCAAATGAAGACCCTTTGAAGTCATATTGCATGGTACCCATTCCACGGGTTTCAACTACCCAGGTTTAAGGTATTCTTCCTTCAGCTAAAACATGCATGTGGAACCTAGAGTCTGATCAACCATGTGATCGGGAGACGTGTTCAAATATGTCTCAGTTTTCGTACCCTGGTACTCGGGTGCAACATTCCAGACGCTTTACTAACACCCTCCCGACTTGGAGAGTCAGTCCCTTTAACCTCCTGTTTGGCCCAGTTTGCAATTTCTGCGGAAGATGAACAGGAATAGCGAGAACCAATGAGAGACTAGCTGGAGGTGTCTGGACGGGCAAATTTAACTCTCATTTCCCACCAGGAAGAGGAATTAACCAAAGGCTCAGCGTGCCGTGCCGGAACCAGATTAGGGCCTGAAGCCATCCTGCGGTGTTGCGGCCAGCTCAAAAGAAAGCGAGTTGAAGAAAGGAGCTCAGGGGCACTGTAATTCACAAACCTGCAGAGTTATAAATGACAGCTATCGTCCAAAAATATACTGAAGTAAGGCTGCCAAGAGGACTTGAAAGCGGGGCAGAATTGCAGGAAACCGATTTCAGGAGGTAGACTGGAATTGCATTGAAAGCATAGGAAAAGAGGCAGAACGTCCACAATGATGCACTTGGCCAAAAAGGGCGTATGCGTTTTTTCCTGAATATATTCAGGAAAAAACGCATACGCACTTTTTGGCCAACCAAGCAAGCTTGCAAAGGAAATCTGCACTACAATGAAGTCTCACTTCCCCCCGGTCAAAAGGGCCATCTGAAAAAAGTGTAAAATCCAGAAAGGCAGGACAGGCCATGGAGAACTGGGAGCCTTGTTATGCTGATGGGCGGGATGTAAATTGCCAACAGACACTCGGGAGAAGTGTATGGTGTTTCCTGAAACATCTAAAAAACAAAGCAACAGAGCCTAGGGCACTTCCACTTATGGTCCTATAGCTTAGGGAAATTAAAATCAAAAAGACACAGCCACCCCAAAGTTTGGGACGCCTCTGTTTACAAGAACCTCGTTTACAGTACAAGTTCAACATCGCAGAAAGTGAAAAATGGATAAAGAAGTTGTGGTATTTACTTACAAAGCAATATCACTCAGCAATGAAATCTATGTCATCAGGCCCTTAGCAGCACAATGAGTGGATTCAGGTATGATGATTCTAACTGAAATAAGTCACACAGAAAAAGAAACATCATAAGATATCAGTAATACACGGAATGTAAACTTGGCTACACAGGAACTGAATTACAGAACAGAACAGGGTCTCAAATTTAGAAAACCAACTTATGCTTGCTTAAGGGTAAAGGTGAGTTGGGGTGCTGCATAAAACCAGAGATTGAAATGAGCACAGATAAAGTTCCTTAAGCCAAATATGGAATAGACAAGAGCTACTCCTTGCTCAACAAAATGGACTCAACACCGCATATTAAATGCCTAAGAATGTACCTGACTAGTAAGTATCTTAAAACCTATGGATTGCTATGTCTCCGAAAGAGAATCAAGCATGTGTACAGGGGCATAAACGCAGCAGTGATAGGATTGGAGAGGTTCGGTGAGCAAATGAAGACCCTTTGAAGTCATATTGCATGGTACCCATTCCACGGGTTTCAACTACCCAGGTTTAAGGTATTCTTCCTTCAGCTAAAACATGCATGTGGAACCTAGAGTATGATCAACCATGTGATCGGGAGACGTGTTCAAATATGTCTCAGTTTTCGTACCCTGGTACTCGGGTGCAACATTCCAGACGCTTTACTAACACCCTCCCGACTTGGAGAGTCAGTCCCTTTAACCTCCTGTTTGGCCCAGTTTGCAATTTCTGCGGAAGATGAACAGGAATAGCGAGAACCAATGAGAGACTAGCTGGAGGTGTCTGGACGGGCAAATTTAACTCTCATTTCCCACCAGGAAGAGGAATTAACCAAAGGCTCAGCGTGCCGTGCCGGAACCAGATTAGGGCCTGAAGCCATCCTGCGGTGTTGCGGCCAGCTCAAAAGAAAGCGAGTTGAAGAAAGGAGCTCAGGGGCACTGTAATTCACAAACCTGCAGAGTTATAAATGACAGCTATCGTCCAAAAATATACTGAAGTAAGGCTGCCAAGAGGACTTGAAAGCGGGGCAGAATTGCAGGAAACCGATTTCAGGAGGCAGACTGGAATTGCATTGAAAGCATAGGAAAAGAGGCAGAACGTCCACAATGATGCACTTGGCCAAAAAGGGTGTATGCGTTTTTTCCTGAATATATTCAGGAAAAAACGCATACGCCCTTTTTGGCCAACCAAGCAAGCTTGCAAAGGAAATCTGCACTACAATGAAGTCTCACTTCCCCCCGGTCAAAAGGGCCATCTGAAAAAAGTGTAAAATCCAGAAAGGCAGGACAGGCCATGGAGAACTGGGAGCCTTGTTATGCTGATGGGCGGGATGTAAATTGCCAACAGACACTCGGGAGAAGTGTATGGTGTTTCCTGAAACATCTAAAAAACAAAGCAACAGAGCCTAGGGCACTTCCACTTATGGTCCTATAGCTTAGGGAAATTAAAATCAAAAAGACACAGCCACCCCAAAGTTTGGGACGCCTCTGTTTACAAGAACCTCGTTTACAGTACAAGTTCAACATCGCAGAAAGTGAAAAATGGATAAAGAAGTTGTGGTATTTACTTACAAAGCAATATCACTCAGCAATGAAATCTATGTCATCAGGCCCTTAGCAGCACAATGAGTGGATTCAGGTATGATGATTCTAACTGAAATAAGTCACACAGAAAAAGAAACATCATAAGATATCAGTAATACACGGAATGTAAACTTGGCTACACAGGAACTGAATTACAGAACAGAACAGGGTCTCAAATTTAGAAAACCAACTTATGCTTGCTTAAGGGGAAAGGTGAGTTGGGGTGCTGCATAAAACCAGAGATTGAAATGAGCACAGATAAAGTTCCTTAAGCCAAATATGGAATAGACAAGAGCTACTCCTTGCTCAACGAAATGGACTCAACACCGCATATTAAATGCCTAAGAATGTACCTGACTAGTAAGTATCTTAAAACCTATGGATTGCTATGTCTCCGAAAGAGAATCAAGCATGTGTACAGGGGCATAAACGCAGCAGTGATAGGATTGGAGAGGTTCGGTGAGCAAATGAAGACCCTTTGAAGTCATATTGCATGGTACCCATTCCACGGGTTTCAACTACCCAGGTTTAAGGTATTCTTCCTTCAGCTAAAACATGCATGTGGAACCTAGAGTATGATCAACCATGTGATCAGGAGACGTGTTCAAATATGTCTCAGTTTTCGTACCCTGGTACTCGGGTGCAACATTCCAGACGCTTTACTAACACCCTCCCGACTTGGAGAGTCAGTCCCTTTAACCTCCTGTTTGGCCCAGTTTGCAATTTCTGCGGAAGATGAACAGGAATAGCGAGAACCAATGAGAGACTAGCTGGAGGTGTCTGGACGGGCAAATTTAACTCTCATTTCCCACCAGGAAGAGGAATTAACCAAAGGCTCAGCGTGCCATGCCGGAACCAGATTAGGGCCTGAAGCCATCCTGCGGTGTTGCGGCCAGCTCAAAAGAAAGCGAGTTGAAGAAAGGAGCTCAGGGGCACTGTAATTCACAAACCTGCAGAGTTATAAATGACAGCTATCGTCCAAAAATATACTGAAGTAAGGCTGCCAAGAGGACTTGAAAGCGGGGCAGAATTGCAGGAAACCGATTTCAGGAGGTAGACTGGAATTGCATTGAAAGCATAGGAAAAGAGGCAGAACGTCCACAATGATGCACTTGGCCAAAAAGGGCATATGCGTTTTTTCCTGAATATATTCAGGAAAAAACGCATACGCCCTTTTTGGCCAACCAAGCAAGCTTGCAAAGGAAATCTGCACTACAATGAAGTCTCACTTCCCCCCGGTCAAAAGGGCCATCTGAAAAAAGTGTAAAATCCAGAAAGGCAGGACAGGCCATGGAGAACTGGGAGCCTTGTTATGCTGATGGGCGGGATGTAAATTGCCAACAGACACTCGGGAGAAGTGTATGGTGTTTCCTGAAACATCTAAAAAACAAAGCAACAGAGCCTAGGGCACTTCCACTTATGGTCCTATAGCTTAGGGAAATTAAAATCAAAAAGACACAGCCACCCCAAAGTTTGGGACGCCTCTGTTTACAAGAACCTCGTTTACAGTACAAGTTCAACATCGCAGAAAGTGAAAAATGGATAAAGAAGTTGTGGTATTTACTTACAAAGCAATATCACTCAGCAATGAAATCTATGTCATCAGGCCCTTAGCAGCACAATGAGTGGATTCAGGTATGATGATTCTAACTGAAATAAGTCACACAGAAAAAGAACCATCATAAGATATCAGTAATACACGGAATGTAAACTTGGCTACACAGGAACTGAATTACAGAACAGAACAGGGTCTCAAATTTAGAAAACTAACTTATGCTTGCTTAAGGGGAAAGGTGAGTTGGGGTGCTGCATAAAACCAGAGATTGAAATGAACACAGATAAAGTTCCTTAAGCCAAATATGGAATAGACAAGAGCTACTCCTTGCTCAACGAAATGGACTCAACACCGCATATTAAATGCCTAAGAATGTACCTGACTAGTAAGTATCTTAAAACCTATGGATTGCTATGTCTCCGAAAGAGAATCAAGCATGTGTACAGGGGCATAAACGCAGCAGTGATAGGATTGGAGAGGTTCGGTGAGCAAATGAAGACCCTTTGAAGTCATATTGCATGGTACCCATTCCACGGGTTTCAACTACCCAGGTTTAAGGTATTCTTCCTTCAGCTAAAACATGCATGTGGAACCTAGAGTATGATCAACCATGTGATCGGGAGACGTGTTCAAATATGTCTCAGTTTTCGTACCCTGGTACTCGGGTGCAACATTCCAGACGCTTTACTAACACCCTCCCGACTTGGAGAGTCAGTCCCTTTAACCTCCTGTTTGGCCCAGTTTGCAATTTCTGCGGAAGATGAACAGGAATAGCGAGAACCAATGAGAGACTAGCTGGAAGGTGTCTGGACGGGCAAATTTAACTCTCATTTCCCACCAGGAAGAGGAATTAACCAAAGGCTCAGCGTGCCGTGCCGGAACCAGATTAGGGCCTGAAGCCATCCTGCGGTGTTGCGGCCAGCTCAAAAGAAAGCGAGTTGAAGAAAGGAGCTCAGGGGCACTGTAATTCACAAACCTGCAGAGTTATAAATGACAGCTATCGTCCAAAAATATACTGAAGTAAGGCTGCCAAGAGGACTTGAAAGCGGGGCAGAATTGCAGGAAACCGATTTCAGGAGGCAGACTGGAATTGCATTGAAAGCATAGGAAAAGAGGCAGAACGTCCACAATGATGCACTTGGCCAAAAAGGGCGTATGCGTTTTTTCCTGAATATATTCAGGAAAAAACGCATACGCCCTTTTTGGCCAACCAAGCAAGCTTGCAAAGGAAATCTGCACTACAATGAAGTCTCACTTCCCCCCGGTCAAAAGGGCCATCTGAAAAAAGTGTAAAATCCAGAAAGGCAGGACAGGCCATGGAGAACTGGGAGCCTTGTTATGCTGATGGGCGGGATGTAAATTGCCAACAGACACTCGGGAGAAGTGTATGGTGTTTCCTGAAACATCTAAAAAACAAAGCAACAGAGCCTAGGGCACTTCCACTTATGGTCCTATAGCTTAGGGAAATTAAAATCAAAAAGACACAGCCACCCCAAAGTTTGGGACGCCTCTGTTTACAAGAACCTCGTTTACCGTACAAGTTCAACATCGCAGAAAGTGAAAAATGGATAAAGAAGTTGTGGTATTTACTTACAAAGCAATATCACTCAGCAATGAAATCTATGTCATCAGGCCCTTAGCAGCACAATGAGTGGATTCAGGTATGATGATTCTAACTGAAATAAGTCACACAGAAAAAGAAACATCATAAGATATCAGTAATACACGGAATGTAAACTTGGCTACACAGGAACTGAATTACAGAACAGAACAGGGTCTCAAATTTAGAAAACCAACTTATGCTTGTTTAAGGGGAAAGGTGAGTTGGGGTGCTGCATAAAACCAGAGATTGAAATGAGCACAGATAAAGTTCCTTAAGCCAAATATGGAATACACAAGAGCTACTCCTTGCTCAACGAAATGGACTCAACACCGCATATTAAATGCCTAAGAATGTACCTGACTAGTAAGTATCTTAAAACCTATGGATTGCTATGTCTCCGAAAGAGAATCAAGCATGTGTACAGGGGCATAAACGCAGCAGTGATAGGATTGGAGAGGTTCGGTGAGCAAATGAAGACCCTTTGAAGTCATATTGCATGGTACCCATTCCACGGGTTTCAACTACCCAGGTTTAAGGTATTCTTCCTTCAGCTAAAACATGCATGTGGAACCTAGAGTCTGATCAACCATGTGATCGGGAGACGTGTTCAAATATGTCTCAGTTTTCATACCCTGGTACTCGGGTGCAACATTCCAGACGCTTTACTAACACCCTCCCGACTTGGAGAGTCAGTCCCTTTAACCTCCTGTTTGGCCCAGTTTGCAATTTCTGCGGAAGATGAACAGGAATAGCGAGAACCAATGAGAGACTAGCTGGAGGTGTCTGGACGGGCAAATTTAACTCTCATTTCCCACCAGGAAGAGGAATTAACCAAAGGCTCAGCGTGCCGTGCCGGAACCAGATTAGGGCCTGAAGCCATCCTGCGGTGTTGCGGCCAGGTCACAAGAAAGCGAGTTGAAGAAAGGAGCTCAGGGGCACTGTAATTCACAAACCTGCAGAGTTATAAATGACAGCTATCGTCCAAAAATATACTGAAGTAAGGCTGCCAAGAGGACTTGAAAGCGGGGCAGAATTGCAGGAAACCGATTTCAGGAGGTAGACTGGAATTGCATTGAAAGCATAGGAAAAGAGGCAGAACGTCCACAATGATGCACTTGGCCAAAAAGGGCGTATGCGTTTTTTCCTGAATATATTCAGGAAAAAACGCATACGCCCTTTTTGGCCAACCAAGCAAGCTTGCAAAGGAAATCTGCACTACAATGAAGTCTCACTTCCCCCCGGTCAAAAGGGCCATCTGAAAAAAGTGTAAAATCCAGAAAGGCAGGACAGGCCATGGAGAACTGGGAGCCTTGTTATGCTGATGGGCGGGATGTAAATTGCCAACAGACACTCGGGAGAAGTGTATGGTGTTTCCTGAAACATCTAAAAAACAAAGCAACAGAGCCTAGGGCACTTCCACTTATGGTCCTATAGCTTAGGGAAATTAAAATCAAAAAGACACAGCCACCCCAAAGTTTGGGACGCCTCTGTTTACAAGAACCTCGTTTACAGTACAAGTTCAACATCGCAGAAAGTGAAAAATGGATAAAGAAGTTGTGGTATTTACTTACAAAGCAATATCACTCAGCAATGAAATCTATGTCATCAGGCCCTTAGCAGCACAATGAGTGGATTCAGGTATGATGATTCTAACTGAAATAAGTCACACAGAAAAAGAAACATCATAAGATATCAGTAATACACGGAATGTAAACTTGGCTACACAGGAACTGAATTACAGAACAGAACAGGGTCTCAAATTTAGAAAACCAACTTATGCTTGCTTAAGGGGAAAGGTGAGTTGGGGTGCTGCATAAAACCAGAGATTGAAATGAGCACAGATAAAGTTCCTTAAGCCAAATATGGAATAGACAAGAGCTACTCCTTGCTCAACAAAATGGACTCAACACCGCATATTAAATGCCTAAGAATGTACCTGACTAGTAAGTATCTTAAAACCTATGGATTGCTATGTCTCCGAAAGAGAATCAAGCATGTGTACAGGGGCATAAACGCAGCAGTGATAGGATTGGAGAGGTTCAGTGAGCAAATGAAGACCCTTTGAAGTCATATTGCATGGTACCCATTCCACGGGTTTCAACTACCCAGGTTTAAGGTATTCTTCCTTCAGCTAAAACATGCATGTGGAACCTAGAGTATGATCAACCATGTGATCGGGAGACGTGTTCAAATATGTCTCAGTTTTCGTACCCTGGTACTCGGGTGCAACATTCCAGATGCTTTACTAACACCCTCCCGACTTGGAGAGTCAGTCCCTTTAACCTCCTGTTTGGCCCAGTTTGCAATTTCTGCGGAAGATGAACAGGAATAGCGAGAACCAATGAGAGACTAGCTGGAGGTGTCTGGACGGGCAAATTTAACTCTCATTTCGCACCAGGAAGAGGAATTAACCAAAGGCTCAGCGTGCCGTGCCGGAACCAGATTAGGGCCTGAAGCCATCCTGCGGTGTTGCGGCCAGCTCAAAAGAAAGCGAGTTGAAGAAAGGAGCTCAGGGGCACTGTAATTCACAAACCTGCAGAGTTATAAATGACAGCTATCGTCCAAAAATATACTGAAGTAAGGCTGCCAAGAGGACTTGAAAGCGGGGCAGAATTGCAGGAAACCGATTTCAGGAGGTAGACTGGAATTGCATTGAAAGCATAGGAAAAGAGGCAGAACGTCCACAATGATGCACTTGGCCAAAAAGGGCGTATGCGTTTTTTCCTGAATATATTCAGGAAAAAACGCATACGCCCTTTTTGGCCAACCAAGCAAGCTTGCAAAGGAAATCTGCACTACAATGAAGTCTCACTTCCCCCCGGTCAAAAGGGCCATCTGAAAAAAGTGTAAAATCCAGAAAGGCAGGACAGGCCATGGAGAACTGGGAGCCTTGTTATGCTGATGGGCGGGATGTAAATTGCCAACAGACACTCGGGAGAAGTGTATGGTGTTTCCTGAAACATCTAAAAAACAAAGCAACAGAGCCTAGGGCACTTCCACTTATGGTCCTATAGCTTAGGGAAATTAAAATCAAAAAGACACAGCCACCCCAAAGTTTGGGACGCCTCTGTTTACAAGAACCTCGTTTACAGTACAAGTTCAACATCGCAGAAAGTGAAAAATGGATAAAGAAGTTGTGGTATTTACTTACAAAGCAATATCACTCAGCAATGAAATCTATGTCATCAGGCCCTTAGCAGCACAATGAGTGGATTCAGGTATGATGATTCTAACTGAAATAAGTCACACAGAAAAAGAAACATCATAAGATATCAGTAATACACGGAATGTAAACTTGGCTACACAGGAACTGAATTACAGAACAGAACAGGGTCTCAAATTTAGAAAACCAACTTATGCTTGCTTAAGGGGAAAGGTGAGTTGGGGTGCTGCATAAAACCAGAGATTGAAATGAACACAGATAAAGTTCCTTAAGCCAAATATGGAATAGACAAGAGCTACTCCTTGCTCAACGAAATGGACTCAACACCGCATATTAAACGCCTAAGAATGTACCTGACTAGTAAGTATCTTAAAACCTATGGATTGCTATGTCTCCGAAAGAGAATCAAGCATGTGTACAGGGGCATAAATGCAGCAGTGATAGGATTGGAGAGGTTCGGTGAGCAACTGAAGACCCTTTGAATTCATATTGCATGGTACCCATTCCACGGGTTTCAACTACCCAGGTTTAAGGTATTCTTCCTTCAGCTAAAACATGCATGTGGAACCTAGAGTATGATCAACCATGTGATCGGGAGACGTGTTCAAATATGTCTCAGTTTTCGTACCCTGGTACTCGGGTGCAACATTCCAGACGCTTTACTAACACCCTCCCGACTTGGAGAGTCAGTCCCTTTAACCTCCTGTTTGGCCCAGTTTGCAATTTCTGCGGAAGATGAACAGGAATAGCGAGAACCAATGAGAGACTAGCTGGAGGTGTCTGGACGGGCAAATTTAACTCTCATTTCCCACCAGGAAGAGGAATTAACCAAAGGCTCAACGTGCCGTGCCGGAACCAGATTAGGGCCTGAAGCCATCCTGCGGTGTTGCGGCCAGCTCAAAAGTAAGCGAGTTGAAGAAAGGAGCTCAGGGGCACTGTAATTCACAAACCTGCAGAGTTATAAATGACAGCTATCGTCCAAAAATATACTGAAGTAAGGCTGCCAAGAGGACTTGAAAGCGGGGCAGAATTGCAGGAAACCGATTTCAGGAGGTAGACTGGAATTGCATTGAAAGCATAGGAAAAGAGGCAGAACGTCCACAATGATGCACTTGGCCAAAAAGGGCGTATGCGTTTTTTCCTGAATATATTCAGGAAAAAACGCATACGCCCTTTTTGGCCAACCAAGCAAGCTTGCAAAGGAAATCTGCACTACAATGAAGTCTCACTTCCCCCCGGTCAAAAGGGCCATCTGAAAAAAGTGTAAAATCCAGAAAGGCAGGACAGGCCATGGAGAACTGGGAGCCTTGTTATGCTGATGGGCGGGATGTAAATTGCCAACAGACACTCGGGAGAAGTGTATGGTGTTTCCTGAAACATCTAAAAAACAAAGCAACAGAGCCTAGGGCACTTCCACTTATGGTCCTATAGCTTAGGGAAATTAAAATCAAAAAGACACAGCCACCCCAAACATTGGGACGCCTCTGTTTACAAGAACCTCGTTTACAGTACAAGTTCAACATCGCAGAAAGTGAAAAATGGATAAAGAAGTTGTGGTATTTACTTACAAAGCAATATCACTCAGCAATGAAATCTATGTCATCAGGCCCTTAGCAGCACAATGAGTGGATTCAGGTATGATGATTCTAACTGAAATAAGTCACACAGAAAAAGAAACATCATAAGATATCAGTAATACACGGAATGTAAACTTGGCTACACAAGAACTGAATTACAGAACAGAACAGGGTCTCAAATTTAGAAAACCAACTTATGCTTGCTTAAGGGTAAAGGTGAGTTGGGGTGCTGCATAAAACCAGAGATTGAAATGAGCACAGATAAAGTTCCTTAAGCCAAATATGGAATAGACAAGAGCTACCTCTTGTTCAACGAAATGGACTCAACACCGCATATTAAATGCCTAAGAATGTACCTGACTAGTAAGTATCTTAAAACCTATGGATTGCTATGTCTCCGAAAGAGAATCAAGCATGTGTACAGGGGCATAAACGCAGCAGTGATAGGATTGGAGAGGTTCGGTGAGCAAATGAAGACCCTTTGAAGTCATATTGCATGGGACCCATTCCACGGGTTTCAACTACCCAGGTTTAAGGTATTCTTCCTTCAGCTAAAACATGCATGTGGAACCTAGAGTCTGATCAACCATGTGATCGGGAGACGTGTTCAAATATGTCTCAGTTTTCGTACCCTGGTACTCGGGTGCAACATTCCAGACGCTTTACTAACACCCTCCCGACTTGGAGAGTCAGTCCCTTTAACCTCCTGTTTGGCCCAGTTTGCAATTTCTGCGGAAGATGAACAGGAATAACGAGAACCAATGAGAGACTAGCTGGAGGTGTCTGAACGGGCAAATTTAACTCTCATTTCGCACCAGGAAGAGGAATTAACCAAAGGCTCAGCGTGCCGTGCCGGAACCAGATTAGGGCCTGAAGCCATCCTGCGGTGTTGCGGCCAGCTCAAAAGAAAGCGAGTTGAAGAAAGGAGCTCAGGGGCACTGTAATTCACAAACCTGCAGAGTTATAAATGACAGCTATCGTCCAAAAATATACTGAAGTAAGGCTGCCAAGAGGACTTGAAAGCGGGGCAGAATTGCAGGAAACCGATTTCAGGAGGTAGACTGGAATTGCATTGAAAGCATAGGAAAAGAGGCAGAACGTCCACAATGATGCACTTGGCCAAAAAGGGCGTATGCGTTTTTTCCTGAATATATTCAGGAAAAAACGCATACGCCCTTTTTGGCCAACCAAGCAAGCTTGCAAAGGAAATCTGCACTACAATGAAGTCTCACTTCCCCCCGGTCAAAAGGGCCATCTGAAAAAAGTGTAAAATCCAGAAAGGCAGGACAGGCCATGGAGAACTGGGAGCCTTGTTATGCTGATGGGCGGGATGTAAATTGCCAACAGACACTCGGGAGAAGTGTATGGTGTTTCCTGAAACATCTAAAAAACAAAGCAACAGAGCCTAGGGCACTTCCACTTATGGTCCTATAGCTTAGGGAAATTAAAATCAAAAAGACACAGCCACCCCAAAGTTTGGGACGCCTCTGTTTACAAGAACCTCGTTTACAGTACAAGTTCAACATCGCAGAAAGTGAAAAATGGATAAAGAAGTTGTGGTATTTACTTACAAAGCAATATCACTCAGCAATGAAATCTATGTCATCAGGCCCTTAGCAGCACAATGAGTGGATTCAGGTATGATGATTCTAACTGAAATAAGTCACACAGAAAAAGAAACATCATAAGATATCAGTAATACACGGAATGTAAACTTGGCTACACAGGAACTGAATTACAGAACAGAACAGGGTCTCAAATTTAGAAAACCAACTTATGCTTGCTTAAGGGGAAAGGTGAGTTGGGGTGCTGCATAAAACCAGAGATTGAAATGAGCACAGATAAAGTTCCTTAAGCCAAATATGGAATAGACAAGATCTACTCCTTGCTCAACGAAATGGACTCAACACCGCATATTAAACGCCTAAGAATGTACCTGACTAGTAAGTATCTTAAAACCTATGGATTGCTATGTCTCCGAAAGAGAATCAAGCATGTGTACAGGGGCATAAACGCAGCAGTGATAGGATTGGAGAGGTTCGGTGAGCAAATGAAGACCCTTTGAAGTCATATTGCATGGTACCCATTCCACGGGTTTCAACTACCCAGGTTTAAGGTATTCTTCCTTCAGCTAAAACATGCATGTTGAACCCAGAGTATGATCAACCGTGTGAACGGGAGACGTGTTCAAATATGTCTCAGTTTTCGTACCCTGGTACTCGGGTGCAACATTCCAGACGCTTTACTAACACCCTCCCCACTTGGAGAGTCAGCCCCTTTAACCTCCTGTTTGGCCCAGTTTGCAATTTCTGCGGAAGATGAACAGGAATAGCGAGAACCAATGAGAGACTAGCTGGAGGTGTCAGGACGGGCAAATTTAACTCTCATTTCCCACCAGGAAGAGGAATTAACCAAAGGCTCAGCGTGCCCTGCCGGAACCAGATTAGCGCCTGAAGCCATCCTGCGGTGTTGCGGCCAGGTCACAAGAAAGCGAGTTGAAGAAAGGAGCTCAGGGGCACTGTAATTCACAAACCTGCAGAGTTATAAATGACAGTTATCGTCCAAAAATATACTGAAGTAAGGCTGCCAAGAGGACTTGAAAACGGGGCAGAATTGCAGGAAACCGATTTCAGGAGGTAGAGTGGATTTGCATTGAAAGCATAGGAAAAGAGGCAGAACATCCACAATGATGCACTTGGCCAAAAAGGGCGTATGTGTTTTTTCCTGAATATATTCAGGACAAAACGCATACGCCCTTTTTGGCCAACCAAGCAAGCTTGCAAAGGAAATCTGCACTACAATGAAGTCTCACTTCCCCCCGGTCAAAAGGGCCATCTGAAAAAAGTGTAAAATCCAGAAAGGCAGGACAGGCCATGGAGAACTGGGAGCCTTGTTATGCTGATGGGCGGGATGTAAATTGCCAACAGACACTCGGGAGAAGTGTATGGTGTTTCCTGAAACATCTAAAAAACAAAGCAACAGAGCCTAGGGCACTTCCACTTATGGTCCTATAGCTTAGGGAAATTAAAATCAAAAAGACACAGCCACCCCAAAGTATGGAACGCCTCTGTTTACAAGAACCGCGTTTACAGTACAAGTTCAACATCGCAGAAAGTGAAAAATGGATAAAGAAGTTGTGGTATTTACTTACAAAGCAATATCACTCAGCAATGAAATCTATGTCATCAGGCCCTTAGCAGCACAATGAGTGGATTCAGGTATGATGATTCTAACTGAAATAAGTCACACAGAAAAAGAAACATCATAAGATATCAGTAATACACGGAATGTAAACTTGGCTACACAGGAACTGAATTACAGAACAGAACAGGGTCTCAAATTTAGAAAACCAACTTATGCTTGCTTAAGGGTAAAGGTGAGTTGGGGTGCTGCATAAAACCAGAGATTGAAATGAGCACAGATAAAGTTCCTTAAGCCAAATATGGAATAGACAAGAGCTACTCCTTGCTCAACGAAATGGACTCAACACCCCATATTAAGCGCCTAAGAATGTACCTGACTAGTAAGTATCTTAAAACCTATGGATTGCTATGTCTCCGAAAGAGAATCAAGCATGTGTACAGGGGCATAAACGCAGCAGTGATAGGATTGGAGAGGTTCGGTGAGCAAATGAAGACCCTTTGAAGTCATATTGCATCGTACCCATTCCACGGGTTTCAACTACCCAGGTTTAAGGTATTCTTCCTTCAGCTAAAACATGCATGTGGAACCTAGAGTATGATCAACCATGTGATCGGGAAACGTGTTCAAATATGTCTCACTTTCCATACCCTGGTACTCGGGTGCAACATTCCAGACGCTTTACTAACACTCTCCCGACTTGGAGAGTCAGTCCCTTTAACCTCCTGTTTGGCCCAGTTTGCAATTTCTGCGGAAGATGAACAGGAATAGCGAGAACCAATGAGAGAATAGCTGGAGGTGTCTGGACGGGCAAATTTAACTCTCATTTCCCACCAGGAAGAGGAATTAACCAAAGGCTCAGCGTGCCGTGCCGGAACCAGATTAGGGCCTGAAGCCATCCTGCGGTGTTGCGGCCAGCTCAAAAGAAAGCGAGTTGAAGAAAGGAGCTCAGGGGCACTGTAATTCACAAACCTGCAGAGTTATAAATGACAGCTATCGTCCAAAAATATACTGAAGTAAGGCTGCCAAGAGGACTTGAAAGCGGGGCAGAATTGCAGGAAACCGATTTCAGGAGGCAGACTGGAATTGCATTGAAAGCATAGGAAAAGAGGCAGAACGTCCACAATGATGCACTTGGCCAAAAAGGGCGTATGCGTTTTTTCCTGAATATATTCAGGAAAAAACGCATACGTCCTTTTTGGCCAACCAAGCAAGCTTGCAAAGGAAATCTGCACTACAATGAAGTCTCACTTCCCCCCGGTCAAAAGGGCCATCTGAAAAAAGTGTAAAATCCAGAAAGGCAGGACAGGCCATGGAGAACTGGGAGCCTTGTTATGCTGATGGGCGGGATGTAAATTGCCAACAGACACTCGGGAGAAGTGTATGGTGTTTCCTGAAACATCTAAAAAACAAAGCAACAGAGCCTAGGGCACTTCCACTTATGGTCCTATAGCTTAGGGAAATTAAAATCAAAAAGACACAGCCACCCCAAAGTTTGGGACGCCTCTGTTTACAAGAACCGCGTTTACCGTACAAGTTCAATATCACAGAAAGTGAAAAATGGATAAAGAACTTGTGGTAACTACGTACAATGCAGTATCACTCAGCAATGAAATCTATGTCATCAGGCCCGTAGCAGCATAATGAGTGGATTCAGGTACGATGATTCTAACTGAAATAAGTCACACAGAAAAAGAAACATCATAAGATATCACTAATGCACGGAATGTAAACTTGGCTACACAGGAACTGAATTCCAAAACAGAACAGGGTCTCAAATTTAGAAAACCAACTTATGCTTGCTTAAGGGGAAAGGTGAGTTGGGGTGCTGCATAAAACCAGAGATTGAAATGAGCACAGATAAATTTTCTTAAGCCAAATATGGAATAGACAAGAGCTACTCCTTGCTCAACGAAATGGACTCAACACCCCATATTAAACGCCTAAGAATGTACCTGACTAGTAAGTATCTTAAAACCTATGGATTGCTATGTCTCCGAAAGAGAATCAAGCGTGTGTACAGGGGCATAAACGCAGCAGTGATAGGATTGGAGAGGTTCGGTGAGCAAATGAAGACCCTTTGAAGTCATATTGCATGGTACCCATTCCACGGGTTTCAACTACCCAGGTTTAAGGTATTCTTCCTTCAGCTAAAACATGCATGTGGAACCTAGAGTATGATCAACCATGTGATCGGGAGACGTGTTCAACTATGTCTCAGTTTTCGTACCCTGGTACTCGGGTGCAACATTCCAGACGCTTTCCTAACACCCTCCCGACTTGGAGAGTCAGTCCCTTTAACCTCCTGTTTGGCCCAATTTGCAATTTCTGCGGAAGATGAACAGGAATAGCGAGAACCAATGAGAGACTAGCTGGAGGTGTCTGGACGGGCAAATTTAACTCTCATTTCCCACGAGGAAGAGGAATTAACCAAAGGCTCAGCGTGCCGTGCTGGAACCAGATTAGGGCCTGAAGCCATCCTGTGGTGTTGTGGCCAGCTCAAAAGAAAGCGAGTTGAAGAAAGGAGCTCAGGGGCACTGTAATTCACAAACCTGCAGAGTTATAAATGACAGCTATCATCCAAAAATATACTGAAGTAAGGCTGCCAAGAGGACTTGAAAGCGGGGCAGAATTGCAGGAAACCGATTTCAGGAGGTAGACTGGAATTGCATTGAAAGCATAGGAAAAGAGGCAGAACGTCCACAATGATGCACTTGGCCAAAAAGGGCGTATGCATTTTTTCCTGAATATATTCAGGAAAAAACGCATACGCCCTTTTTGGCCAACCAAGCAAACTTGCAAAGGAAATCTGCACTACAATGAAGTCTCACTTCCCCCCGGTCAAAAGGGCCATCTGAAAAATGTGTAAAATCCAGAAAGGCAGGACAGGCCATGGAGAACTAGGAGCCTTGTTATGCTGATGGGCGGGGTGTAAATTGCCAACAGACACTCGGGAGAAGTGTATGGTGTTTCTTGAAACATCTAAAAAACAAAGCAACAGAGCCTAGGGCACTTCCACTTATGGTCCTATAGCTTAGGGAAATTAAAATCAAAAAGACACAGCCACCCCAAAGTTTGGGACGCCTCTGTTTACAAGAACCTCGTTTACAGTACAAGTACAACATCGCAGACAGTGAAAAATGGATAAAGAAGTTGTGGTACTTACGTACAATGCAATATCACTCAGCAATGAAATCTATGTCATCAGGCCCGTAGCAGCATAATGAGTGGATTCAGTTATGATGATTCTAACTGAAATAAGTCACACAGAAAAAGAAACATCATAAGATATCACTAATACACGGAGTGTAAACTTGGCTACACAGGAACTGAATTACAAAACAGAACAGTGTCTCAAATTTAGAAAACCAACTTATGCTTGCTTAAGGGGAAAGGTGAGTTGGGGTGCTGCATAAAACCAGACATTGAAATGAGCACAGATAAAGTTCCTTAAGCCAAATATGTAATAGACAAGAGCTACTCCTTGCTCAACGAAATGGACTCAACACCCCATATTAAACGCCTAAGAATGTACCTGACTAGTAAGTATCTTAAAACCTATGGATTGCTATATCTTCAAAAGAGAATCAAGCGTTTGTCCAGGGGCATAAATGCAGCAATGATAGGATTGGAGAGGTTCGGTGAGCAAACGAAGACCCTTTGAAGTCATATTGCATGGTACCCATTCCACGGGTCTCAACTCTCCAGGTTTCAGGGATTCTTCCTTCAGCTAAAACATGCATGTGGAACCCAGAGGATTATCCACCGTGTGATCGGGAGAAGTGTTCAAATATGTCTCAGATTTCGTCCCCTGGTACTCGGGTGCAACATTCCAGACGCTTTACTAACACTCTCCCGACTTGGAGAGTCAGTGCCTTTAACCTCCTGTTTGGCCCAGTTTGCAATTTCTGCGGAAGATGAACAGGAATAGGGAGAACCAATGAGAGAATAGCTGGAGGTGTCTGGACGGGCAAATTTAACTCTCATTTCCCACCAGGAAGAGGAATTAACCAAAGGCTCAGCATGTCGTGCCGGAACCAGATTAGGGCCTGAAGCAATCCTGCGGGGTTGCGGCCAGCTCACAAGAAAGCGAGTAGAAGAAAGGAGCTCAGGGGCACTGTAATTCACAAACCTGCAGACTTATAAATGACAGCTATCGTCCAAAAATATACTGAAGTAAGGTTGCCAAGAGGACTTGAAAGCGGGGAAGAATTGCAGGAAACCGATTTCAGGAGGTAGACTGGAATTGCATTGAAAGCATAGGAAAAGAGGGAGAACGTCCACAATGATGCACTTGGCCAAAAAGGGCGTATGCGTTTTTTCCTGAATCAGGAAAAAACGCATACGCACTTTTTGGCCAACCAAGCAAGCTTGCAAAGGAAATCTGCACTACAATGAAGTCTCACTTCCCCCCGGTCAAAAGGGCCATCTGAGAAAAGTGTAAAATCCAGAAAGGCAGGACAGGCCATGGAGAACTGGGAGCCTTGTTATGCTGATGGGCGGGATGTAAATTGCCAACAGCCACTCGGGAGAAGTGTATGGTGTTTCCTGAAACATCTAAAAAACAAAGCAACAGAGCCTAGGGCACTTCCACTTATGGTCCTATAGCTTAGGGAAATTAAAATCAAAAAGGCACAGCCACCCCACAGTTTGGGACAGCTCTGTTTACAAGAACCTCGTTTACGGTACAAGTTCAATATCGCAGAAAGTGAAAAATGGATAAAGAAGTTGTGGTACTTATGTACAATGCAAAATCACTCAGCCATGAAATCTATGTCATCAGGCCCATAGCAGCATAATGAGTGGATTCAGGTATGATGATTCTAACTGAAATATGTCACACAGAAAAAGAAACATCATAAGATATCACTAATACACGGAATGTGAACTTGGCTACACATGAACTGAATTACAAAACAGAAAAGGGTCTCAAGTTTAGAAAACCAACTTATGCTTCCTTAAGGGGGAAAGTGAGTTGTGGTGCTGCATAAAACCAGAGTTTGATATTAGCACAGATACCATTCAATAAGCCAAATATGTAATAGACAAGACCTACCCCTTGCTCAACAAAATGGACTCAACAATGAGGTATCACCTCACACCTGATAGAATGGGCATCATGAGAAAATCTACAAACAAAAATGCTGGAAAGGGTGTGGAGAAAAGGAACCCTCTTCCACTATTGTTGGGAATATAAATTGATACAGTCACTACGGAGAACAATATGGAGTTTCTTAAGAAACTAACAATAGAATTACCATATGATACAGCAATCCCAGTACTGGACATATACCCAGACAAAACCATAAATCAAAACGAGACATTCACCGCAATGTTCATTGCATCACTATTTACAATATCGAGGTAATGGAAGCAACCTAAATGCCCACAGACAGACGAATGCATAAAGCTGTGGTACATATATAAAATGGAATATTACTAAGCCATGAAAAGGAATGAAATTGGGTCATTTGTAGAGACGTCGATGGATCTAGAGACTGTCATACAGAGTGAAGTAAGTCAGAAAGACAAAAACAAATCTTGTATATTCATGCATATATGTGGAACCTAGAAAAACTGTACAGATTAACCATTTTGCAAGGCATAAATAGAGCAACAGATGTAGACAACAAATGTATGGACAACAAGGGGGGAAAGCTGTTGGGGGGGTGGTGGTGGGAGGAGTTGAGAGACTGGGATTGGCATGTATACATTTATATGTATAAAATAGATAACCAATAAGAACCTGCTGTATAAAAATATAAAATAAAATTCAAAATTAAAAAGAAATAAAATTTAAAAAATAAAACAGAAAAAACAATTATTCCCTTCACATACATGTATTTATATGAATAAATTATTTCCATGCTTATATCTGTAAATACAAAAAAGAGGAATAAAATCTACCTTGAACCAAAAACGAAAAAGAGAAAAAAAACACAGAACCCACCAGTTCCACAGAGGAAAACCGTATCAGGGCACTTACTCCAGTTGTAAACAATTCTGAAGTTGGCCAGTGGTGGGGAATCGTCTCCCATTCAGCCAGCAGCCCCCACGCAACAAGCGTCCTCATTGCAAAGCTGGGGCACCGTGCCGAGGCATCTGTGAGTAAACGTGAGCTGAGCCCCAGGCCAGTTGCTGCTGAACTATTCCCACCCGTCCCAGGTAAAACACCTGAATATATACAAGGACTTGAAAGCCTAGAGGAAGGGCCATAGAGCCACACGAGTGACAGCATGCCGGCCGACTTGGTGCCTGCAGGCCAGCCAGGATGGTCCTGGTCCTGGGTGCTCTTCTGGAAGATTTCCATTTCCCTGACTGAGATACCCGTCCTGTCCCTGCCCCCACTGCTTTTTTCCTTCCTCACCTCTGCCCAGGGAGAAATTCCAGCAGCAGGTATGGGTGACACATCCTCTTCTTTAGCAGGTGGCAGCCTGGCAACTGCTGCAGAAAGTCCAGCAGAGCCCCACTCACACTGGGCCACCCACAAAGCCGTGGCCTCTCACTCCCTCCCACCAGCCCAGCCCCGAGACTGCTGACAGGGCAGAGAAAATGGCGTCAGGCACGGCTGCAGGGGCTCTTGCTGCCTGGAGTGGTATTTATATTGATCTCAACCCAGGCACACCTGGGGAGGGCTGGCCCGCACGGTAAGGCTGCCCAGGTCAGCCAATCATCACCCCTCAGGGGCTCACAGTTGCAGAAAATGGAACTTGCTGAACCGGCCAGGTCCAAGGAACAGGTGTGGGCTCCTGAGAGTCAGGATAGACAAGGGGCTGCAGCTTTGGCTTGTTTTCTAATCATTTTATCTGGCCCATGAGTGGGAGACAACTTCAAGAAAACCCTCTCCTTATGAGAGGAACCCAGGAGTCAGGGAGAGGAGGGGTGGGTGGTGGTTGGAGACAGAGGCCTGGTGCCCCGGGTGCAGTGGAAGTCTCTGGAAGACCAGGTGGAGGGAGGCCGCACAGAGTGACGCCCAGGGTCACAGACCTGTCGCAGCTGCTGTTTGTTAGTTCAAGTCCTGCTCTGAGGTGCTCTGTGCCAGCTCTGAGTGACAGGTGAGCTGGGGGTGCTCTGCAATGAGGGCTATGTGCACGGTTCCTGTGTGCCCAGCCCTGCCATGGTACCTGCAAGGGTAGCTCTGTATCCTGGGAAGGGCCTGACCACGAGAGCCCCGTGGGCTGGGGTGGGGGTGGGGTACCTGCCCAGGTGAGCTCCATATTCTGGGATTGGTCTGACCACGAGAGCCCCATGGGCTGCTGGGGACCTGGTAAAGGATGTCAGGACAGTCAGTGAAGCCACCGAGGATATACCTCCAGTTGCTCCTAATTCCTACACCCTGCTGGTCATTCTACCAACCACCAGGACATGGTATTCTGTATTAGTCTTCAATGATGCCTTCTTTTGTATTCCATTAGTCCCAGAGTCACAAGAAATTTTGGCTTGTGAGTGGCAGGACTCAACATACAACTAAAACAATACTTCCGGGCCGTCTTGCCCCAAGGGTGCAAAAATTCCCACACCATCTTTGGGGAAAGCTTAGCTAAAGACCTAAAAGTTCTACCTCTGGAAAAGGAAACCCTCCTTCAGTACGCAGACGACATTCTGATCGCCAGCCCTACTAAGGAGGCCTCTGAACTACCAAGCCAATAAAGGATAGAAGTTGTCCAAGAAAGAGCTCAAATATCACAGACTGCAGTGACCTGCCTGGGCTTCATTCTCACAGAAGGTCGGAGAAGCCCATCCCAGGAAAGGGAAGAAACCATTTGCAGCCTTACCCCTTTCTAAAACTAGAAGACAGCTTAGGGGTTCCTGGGGAGGCCAGGGTTTGCTGCTTCTGGATCCCTAACTACAGTCTACTAGCTGGGCCTCTATATGAAACACTGAAAGGAAAAGATGATGATCCTTTTGAATAGAATCCAGAAGTGGCCTTTCAAGAATGGAAAGAGCAGTCAATTCAGACCCTTGCCCTGGAACTCCCTAATTTAGCTAAACCCTTTGACCTTTACATTCCCGGTGAAAGGTGAATCGCCATTGGAGAATTAGTGCAAAAACTGGGACCACTTGAAATGGAACAATGCAAGAATGCCATCCAGGTAGGATAAACTACGGTCACCAAGGGGCTTGGCCCACTGCCGCATCTGGCCAAGATACTGGCGGTATCTAAAAACCTGGAAATCAGCAGCCCAAAAGGCCACCTCCTTCCTAAGGGAAAAGGACCCCACGTGGTGATCCTAACCACCAACGATGCCCTGAAGTTGCAGGGTTCGCTCCGTGGGCACACCGACCTCGAGTGAGGAGGCCCTCCAACTCCAACATCCAGAGAGATAACCGGGGGCAACAGGGCACCATGACGACTCGTGTGAACATCACTTGACCTGGAGTTTCTCTCATAAAACAATAAGAGTGTGTCCCAAAAGAGTAGACTACTGCTTGCAGGACTTACTGCACCCAGAGGGGAGCTAATAATCTTGGCGGGGGAACCGTATATCACACTGTCACCATAGAAAAGCCTACAGACACCGTGATGATGGTGGCCAATAAGACCGGCTGGACTCCTGTTTACTTCAAAAGGCTGTTGACTCAGTGGTCATCATGGTCCTTGATCACCACTGACCCTGGACTGTCTGGGAGTTGAGCGGGCAGGGCTCTGACACCTGGTGCTGTTTGTACGTTAATTCAGGGGCCTAATTGAAGAAAGCGCAGACTACTGGTCAGAGCATCTAGGCTGGCAGAAACGGTCAGCCTAAGGTGGCCGAACAAATGTGGGGCGGGGTGAAACCGGCCCCCACAGCGTCTCTGCACATCTCTTTCCTGGACCCTTAAAGGTCATTAGAATCTATAACACTTCCAATGCTGGTGCTCAGGTGGACGAGCAGGGAGGCAGGGGGCCTGGGGACAATCAACGTCACCTGGAGGCTGCTGGGGAGAAGCTCTGACCCTCGCCCCCGGGTATTAGGGCTCCCAACTCAGCACTCAGCAGTTACAGAAGAAGTGTCTGCACCCTCAGCACTCCAAGAATGAGGAACGGGACAAAAGGCAGAGGAGGGGTTTGTCCCCAGCAAAGCCCATTAAAAATCCCTGGGAGATAAAAATAGAATCTGGGCAATAAAGTCAAGTCTAACCTTTTTTATCCTTTGTGCTTTGTCTAATTTCACGTGCTCCTAGGGTCCCGCATGCAGAGGTTCCACACCCGGCACTTCAGACCAGATTTCCTAGTGCAGAATGGCTGGGTCGACACCTCAGCTCCTGGGGCCCAGTGCAGACTCCGTGATATAGAGCCTGAGCTGCAGCCAACCTGGCCCTCGAGAGCTCCGCCCCCTCCCTCCCACTGACTCTGACAGGATCTCTACACAGCAGCCCAGCCCACAGCCCACGGGGTAGTGCATGCTCTCACCTCTCCATTCTCTGATCAAAATATAAAGTTTCCTTTGCTTGTGAACCAAACTCAGTCTCGATCTGTTGGCCCCAATGACACTGGGCAGGGGGACACTTGTTGGGGTCCACTCTGGAGGATCAGTAACAGAAATTGAGACTATTGTAACCTCAATGAACAGATGTGTGAGCCAAACTGTAGTTAACATAGAACAGTGTATAAGGCTCGGGTAAAATAAGATGTTTCTAACACTTCCATTTGATATTTCCATCACTTTATTATAAGCAAGTTCAGTGAAAAGGTTTGTCTTATTTGTCAGGTCAATATTAGAGAAACGAAGTGATTTCTTTCCAAGGATGTACATCTAATAATCTTGGTTAAAGCTTCAATCTTGTTTTAAATGCTTTTCCATTGAAAATGATACCTCTCTTTCAGCTCCCCCATTTCTGAGAAGTATAAAATCTTATAATTTATTATTACCAAAGGGGAAAGGTGGGAGGAGGGATAAATTAACAGTTTGGGATTAACACATACACACTGCTATGTATAAAATAGATCATCAACAAGGAACTACTGTATAGCACAGGGAACTACACTCAACATTTTGCAATAACCTATAAGGGGAAATAATCTGAAAAAGAATAGATATTTTTATTGACATCATCTATCAATGACAGTTAAAGTGTAACCTAAGGGAAGCTGGTGGTGAGTGCTTCTGACCCTGAAGACTTCAATCATCTAAAGTTTGGACTCTGCCTACTTCCCAAGGCCCTTAATGAACATATGTGTAGCCGTAGCTTAAAAAATTCCCCAGTTTGGGTTTCGGGGAGACACTGATTTTGAAAAAGCCCTGGTGTTCTCCTTACATGAATGGGACTCTTCCTACTGCTAAAACATGTCTGTCACACCCAGAGGATGGTATACCGTCTGATCGGGAAGAGTTTGGAAAAGGCATCTCATCTCCTCATCTCCTGGTGCTCGGGTTCACCCCTCCAGCGTCTTTACTAACAGTCTCCCCACTTGGAGATGTCAGCACTGTCAACATCCTGTTGCGTACAGTTTGGAATTTGTCCAGAGGATGAAGCGGAAGGATGAGGAACAATGAGAGACAAGTCCTAGGTGTTCAGACAGGCACATGTCACTCTAATTTCCAATCAGGAAGACGAATTGACCAAAGGCTAGGGTTGCCCATGGAAACAGTATAGGGCTTGAGGAAATCCCGCTGCTTTGTGGCCAGTTCCCATAAACACAAGTTGAACAATGGAACTCAGGGGCAGTAAAATTCACAAAACTGCAGAGTTGAAAATATCCATCACTGAAAAATGTCTTGAGGAAAGTCAGAGAAAAGGACTTGTAAGCAAGGGAGAATGGCAGGAAAGGGATTTGAGGAGGTAGAAAGGACTCGCCATTAAGCACAAGAAAAGGAGCTGAACATTGCCAACATTGCAGTTGGCCAAAAAGGGTGTATGCGTTTTTTTCTGTATATATTCAAGAAAAGGGCATACACTTTTTTAGCCAACCAAACAGGTGGGCACTGGAAGTCAATACTACAAAAGATATCACTTCGCATCAGTCAGAAGAGCCATCCTCATAAAGCGTAAACAACAGAAATGCAGGACAGGGCAAGGAGAAGAGGGAGCCCTGTGAGACTTATAGTGGAAATGTATATTGCCAACGGCCATTCTGGAGAAGTGTATTGTGTTTACTAAAGCATCTAAAAAATGAGCTACAGAGCATAGGGCACTTGCACTCATGGGCGTATATCTTGAGAAAAACAAAAATCGAGAGGACACAGGCACCCCAATGTTTACCCCCTCTCTGTTTAAAAGATCCTCAACTAGGATATAACTTAAATGTCTCTGGAGGGAAAAAATGGGTAGAGATGTGGTACTTAGGTAGAGTGGAATATTATTCAGCCTGGAAATCAATGAAATATGGCCAGTTGTAACAACTCCGGAGGAGTTACGTATGATCTTTCTAAGTGACATAATTCAAAAAGAAAAAGACACATATCATAAGATATCACTTAAAGGTGGAATCCAAAATGGCTACACATGAAATAAATTACAAAACAAAAACATAGTCAAATATGTAGAAAACACGCATAAGGCTGCTAAACGGGAAAGGTGGGGAGGGGTGAGGCATCACCCAGGAGGTTGAAATTAGCAAAGATACCATTCCAAATACCAAACTGATAATCAACAAGGCCTACACGGTAGCTAAAAGAACTGCACTCAGCACACTCAAGTCACCGGAAAAGAATATATACGACTGGTAAGAATCTGAAAAAGAATTTACTGATGTCTCTCTGTACGTGAATCAAGTGGATGTACAGCAGCAAGAAACAGAGCTTTGAAAATCAGCTGTAACCAATATAGTAATAAATTGAAAAAAATAAACGACAGAGAGACAGAGAAAACCTCTTACAACTTTTCCTCAGGGCCGGTGATGCAACATGGATTGAACACATCTAGACCCACAGCAGGATGAGACATAAGGCTGGAAACTGTTTGCGCTAAGAGAAATGTGAGGTTGGGTGAGGAAATGCACACCCTTTAAAGTAATACTACCTGGTACCCATTCAATGGGTCCCAAATATGCAGGTTCAAGGGATCTTCCTACAGCTAAAACATGCATGGAAAACCCAGAGGACTGTACACCATGTGATCGGGAGATGTGTCTAAAATGCAGCTCATTTATCCTCTCCTGGTGCTCCTGTTCACCATTCCAGCCACGTTACTTAGAATCTCCCCACTTGGAGAATCAGCACATTTCAACTTCTGTTTCACACATTTTGCAAATTGTGAGGAGGATGAACGGGGAACCAATGAGAGAATAGTTGTAGGGGTTTGGACGGGCACATATCACTCTAATTTCCCATTAAGAATAAGAATTGAAAAAAGGCTCAGCCCGCCTCGCCCGAGCCAAAATAGGGCCTGAAGCAATCCTGCGGGTTTGAGGCCAGCTCACAAAAGAGCAACTTAAAAAATGGAGCTCAGGGTCACTGCAATTCACAAACCTGCAGAGTTATAAATGAAAACTAACGTCCAAAAATATGTTGAGGTAAGGCAAAGAAGAGGATCTGAATGCAAGACAGAATTGCAAGAAACAGATTTCAAGAGATAGATTGGACTCGTCTTTAAAGCACATGAAAAGTGGCAGAATTTCGACAATGATGCAGTTGGCCCAAAAGGGCGTATGCGTTTTTTCCTGATTATATCCAGGAAAAAACGCATACGCACTTTATGGGCAACGAAGCAAGCAAGCAATGCAAATGTGCACAACAAAGAAGTCTCATTTCCCACTGGTCAAAAGGGCCATCCTAAAAAATTGTAAAAACCAGAAATGCAGGACAGGCCATGGAGAACAGGGAGCCTTTATACGCTGATGGGCAGTGTGTGAACTGCCGAGAGCCACTCTGGAGAAGTGTATGGTGGTTCCTAAATCATCTAAAAAACAGAGCTACAGAGCATAGGACACTTCCAATCATGGGAGTATATCTAGGGAAATCTAAAAATTAACAAGACACAAGCACACCACAGTTTAGGGCTACTCTGTTTACAAGAACCTCAACTTCAGTATACCTTAAATATCCCAGGAAAGAGAACAATGGATAAAGAAGATGTGGTACTTATGTACAATGGAATATCTCTTCACCATGAAATCAATGTAATAAGGCTAGTAGAAGGATAAAGAGTGGATTTAGGTCCGATAATACTACTTGAAATAAGTCAAACAGAAAAAGAAACATATCATAAGATATCACTTATAGAGGGAGGGTAAATATGGCTGCACAAGAAATGAATTACAGAACAGAACAGTGTCTCACATTTAGAAAACACACTTATTTCAGCTTAAGGGGAAAGGAGAGGTGGGGTGATGCATAAAACCAGAGTTTGAAATTAGCACAGATACCGTTCAATAAACCAAATAGATATTAGACAAGATCTACACCTTGCTCAATGAACTGGCCTCAACACACCCTATACACCGCAGAGAAATATATCTGAGTAATAAGAATCTTAAAACCCATGTATTGATATATCTCCATAAGGGAATCAAGTGTGTGCAGAGTGGCACAAACACAGCAGTGAAAATGAGCTAAACCCCATTATAGAAATAAATTTTAAAAACAAAACGCAGAAACAATGAAAGAGAGAAAAATTCTTACAAAATTCGCTCAGGGGCTGTGATGCAACCTGGATTGACCACATATAAACCCACAGCTGGATAAGACATAAGGCTGGACACTTGGGGCTGAGAGGATTGATGAGCTTTGGTGAGCAACTGCCAAAAGTTTAATGCAATACTTCATGCTACTCATTCCAAGGGTCCCAACACTCCAGGTTGAAGGGAATCTTCCTACAGCTAAACCATGCTTGGGAAACCCAGCGACTGGTATACCATATGATCGGGAAAGGTTTCTAAAACGCACCTCATTTTTCCTCTCCTGGGGCTCCGGATCGACATTCCAGCCGCTTTACCAAAAATATCCCCACATGGAGAGTCAATGCCTTTAAGTTCTGGTATCGCACAGTCTGCAGTTAGTGCGGAGGATGAATGGGAATAGGGGGAACCAGTGAGAAACTAGCTGTAGCGGTTTCAATGGGCACATGTCACTCTAAATTCACATCAGTAAGAAGAATAAACCAAAGGCACAGCAAGGTGCCCCAGAAGAAGAATAGGGCCTGAAGGAATCCTGTGGTTATGAGGCAAGATCACAAAAATAAGAGCTGAAAAATGGAGCTAAGGGCCACTGCAATTCAAAAACATGCAGAGTTATAAAGGCCAACTATTTTCAAAAAATATATTGAGGTAAGGCTATGAAGAGGCATTGAAAGCAAGGCAGAATTGCAGGAAAACGATTTCAGGAGGTAGACTGGAATTGCATTTAAAGCATAGGAAAAGAGGCAGAACGTCCACAATGATTCACTTGGCCAAAAAGGGTGTATGCCTTTTTTCCTGAATTTATTCAGGAAAAAAGGCATACGCCCTTTTTGGCCAACCAAGCAAGCTTGCAAAGGAAATCTGCACTACAATGAAGTCTCACTTCCCCCTGGTCAAAAGGGCCATCTGAAAAAAGTGTAAAATCCAGAAAGGCAGGACAGGCCATGGAGAACTGGGAGCCTTGTTATGCTGATGGGCGGAATGTGTATGGTGTTTCCTGAAACATCTAAAAAACAAAGCAACAGAGCCTAGGGCACTTCCACTTATGGTCCTATAGCTTAGGGAAATTAAAATCAAAAAGACACAGCCACCCCAAAATTTGGGACGCCTCTGTTTACAAGAGCCTCGTTAACCGTACAAGTTCAATATCACAGAAAGTGAAAAATGGATAAAGAACTTGTGATACTTACGTACAATGCAGTATCACTCAGCAATGAAATCTATGTCATCAGGCCCGTAGCAGCATAATGAGTGGATTCAGGTATGATGATTCTAACTGAAATAAGACACACAGAAAAAGAAACATCATAAGATATCACTAATACACGGAATGTAAACTTGGCTACACAGGAACTGAATTACAGAACAGAACAGGGTCTCAAATTTAGAAAACCAACTTATGCTTGCTTAAGGGGAAAGGTGAGTTGGGGTGCTGCATAAAACCAGAGATTGAAATGAACACAGATAAAGTTCCTTAAGCCAAATATGGAATAGACAAGAGCTACTCCTTGCTCAACGAAATGGACTCAACACCCCATATTAAACGCCTAAGAATGTACCTGACTAGTAAGTATCTTAAAACCTATGGATTGCTATGTCTCCAAAAGAGAATCAAGCATGTGTACAGGGGCATAAACGCAGCAGTGATAGGATTGGAGAGGTTCAGTGAGCAAATGAAGACCCTTTGAAGTCATATTGCATGGTACCAATTCCACGGGTCTCAACTCTCCAGGTTTAAGGTATTCTTCCTTCAGCTAAAACATGCATGTGGAACCCAGAGTATGATCAACCGTGTGAACGGGAAACATGTTCAAATATGTCTCAGTTTTCCTCCCCTGGTACTCGGGTGCAACATTCCAGGCGCTTTACTAACACTCTCCCCACTTGGAGAGTCAGCGCCTTTAACCTCCTGTTTGGCCCAGTTTGCAATTTCTGCGGAAGATGAACAGGAATAGCGAGAACCAATGAGAGACTAGCTGGAGGTGTCTGGACGGGCAAATTTAACTCTCATTTCCCACCAGGAAGAGGAAATAACCAAAGGCTCAGCATGCCGTGCCGGAACCAGATTAGGGCCTGAAGCCATCCTGCGGTGTTGCGGCCAGCTCACAAGAAAGCGAGTTGAAGAAAGGAGCTCAGGGGCACTGTAATTCACAAACCTGCAGAGTTATAAATGACAGCTATCGTCCAAAAATATACTGAAGTAAGGCTGCCAAGAGGACTTGAAAGCGGGGCAGAATTGCAGGAAACCGATTTCAGGAGGTAGACTGGAATTGCTTTGAAAGCATAGGAAAAGAGGCAGAACGTCCACAATGATGCACTTGGCCAAAAAGGGCGTATGCGTTTTTTCCTGAATATATTCAGGAAAAAACGCGTATGCACTTTTTGGCCAACCAAGCAAGCTTGCAAAGGAAATCTGCACTACAATGAAGTCTCACTTCCACCCGGTCAAAAGGGCCATCTGAAAAAAGTGTAAAATCCAGAAAGGCAGGACAGGCCATGGAGAACTGGGAGCCTTGTTATGCTGATGGGCGGGATGTAAATTGCCAACAGACACTCGGGAGAAGTGTATGGTGTTTCCTGAAACATCTAAAAAACAAAGCAACAGAGCCTAGGGCACTTCCACTTATGGTCCTATAGCTTAGGGAAATTAAAATCAAAAAGACACAGCCACCCCAAAGTTTGGGACGCCTCTGTTTACAAGAACCTCGTTTACGGTACAAGTTCAATATCGCAGAAAGTGAAAAATGGATAAAGAAGTTGTGGTACTTATGTACAATGCAAAATCACTGAGCCATGAAATCTATGTCATCAGGCCCGTAGCAGCATAATGAGTGGATTCAGGTATGATGATTCTAACTGAAATATGTCACACAGAAAAAGAAACATCATAAGATATCACTAATACATGGAATGTGAACTTGGCTACACATGAACTGAATTACAAAACAGAACAGGGTCTCAAGTTTAGAAAACCAACTTATGCTTCCTTAAGGGGGAAAGTGAGTTGGGGTGCTGCATAAAACCAGAGTTTGAAATTAGCACAGATACCATTCAATAAGCCAAATATGTAATAGACAAGACCTACCCCTTGCTCAACAAAATGGACTCAACAATGAGGTATCACCTCACACCTGATAGAATGGGCATCATGAGAAAATCTACAAACAAAAATGCTGGAAAGGGTGTGGAGAAAAGGAACCCTCTTCCACTATTGTTGGGAATATAAATTGATACAGTCACTACGGAGAACAATATGGAGTTTCTTAAGAAACTAACAATAGAATTACCATATGATACAGCAATCCCAGTACTGGACATATACCCAGACAAAACCATAAATCAAAACGAGACATTCACCGCAATGTTCATTGCATCACTATTTACAATATCGAGGTAATGGAAGCAACCTAAATGCCCACAGACAGACGAATGCATAAAGCTGTGGTACATATATAAAATGGAATATTACTAAGCCATGAAAAGGAATGAAATTGGGTCATTTGTAGAGACGTCGATGGATCTAGAGACTGTCATACAGAGTGAAGTAAGTCAGAAAGAGAAAAACAAATCTTGTATATTCATGCATATATGTGGAACCTAGAAAAACTGTACAGATTAACCATTTTGCAAGGCATAAATAGAGCAACAGATGTAGACAACAAATGTATGGACAACAAGGGGGGAAAGCTGTTGGGGGGGTGGTGGTGGGAGGAGTTGAGAGACTGGGATTGGCATGTATACATTTATATGTATAAAATAGATAACCAATAAGAACCTGCTGTATAAAAATATAAAATAAAATTCAAAATTAAAAAGAAATAAAATTTAAAAAATAAAACAGAAAAAACAATTATTCCCTTCACATACATGTATTTATATGAATAAATTATTTCCATGCTTATATCTGTAAATACAAAAAAGAGGAATAAAATCTACCTTGAACCAAAAACGAAAAAGAGAAAAAAAACACAGAACCCACCAGTTCCACAGAGGAAAACCGTATCAGGGCACTTGCTCCAGTTGTAAACAATTCTGAAGTTGGCCAGTGGTGGGGAATCGTCTCCCATTCAGCCAGCAGCCCCCACGCAACAAGCGTCCTCATTGCAAAGCTGGGGCACCGTGCCGAGGCATCTGTGAGTAAACGTGAGCTGAGCCCCAGGCCAGTTGCTGCTGAACTATTCCCACCCGTCCCAGGTAAAACACCTGAATATATACAAGGACTTGAAAGCCTAGAGGAAGGGCCATAGAGCCACACGAGTGACAGCATGCCGGCCGACTTGGTGCCTGCAGGCCAGCCAGGATGGTCCTGGCCCTGGGTGCTCTTCTGGAAGATTTCCATTTCCCTGACTGAGATACCCATCCTGTCCCTGCCCCCACTGCTTTTTTCCTTCCTCACCTCTGCCCAGGGAGAAATTCCAGCAGCAGGTATGGGTGACACATCCTCTTCTTTAGCAGGTGGCAGCCTGGCAACTGCTGCAGAAAGTCCAGCAGAGCCCCACTCACACTGGGCCACCCACAAAGCCGTGGCCTCTCACTCCCTCCCACCAGCCCAGCCCCGAGACTGCTGACAGGGCAGAGAAAATGGCGTCAGGCATGGCTGCAGGGGCTCTTGCTGCCTGGAGTGGTATTTATATTGATCTCAACCCAGGCACACCTGGGGAGGGCTGGCCCGCACAGTAAGGCTGCCCAGGTCAGCCAATCATCACCCCTCAGGGGCTCACAGTTGCAGAAAATGGAACTTGCTGAACCGGCCAGGTCCAAGGAACAGGTGTGGGCTCCTGAGAGTCAGGATAGACAAGGGGCTGCAGCTTTGGCTTGTTTTCTAATCATTTTATCTGGCCCATGAGTGGGAGACAACTTCAAGAAAACCCTCTCCTTATGAGAGGAACCCAGGAGTCAGGGAGAGGAGGGGTGGGTGGTGGTTGGAGACAGAGGCCTGGTGCCCCGGGTGCAGTGGAAGTCTCTGGAAGACCAGGTGGAGGGAGGCCGCACAGAGTGACGCCCAGGGTCACAGACCTGTCGCAGCTGCTGTTTGTTAGTTCAAGTCCTGCTCTGAGGTGCTCTGTGCCAGCTCTGAGCGACAGGTGAGCTGGGGGTGTTCTGCAATGAGGGCTATGTGCACGGTTCCTGTGTGCCCAGCCCTGCCATGGTACCTGCAAGGGTAGCTCTGTATCCTGGGAAGGGCCTGACCACGAGAGCCCCGTGGGCTGGGGTGGGGGTGGGGTACCTGCCCAGGTGAGCTCCATATTCTGGGATTGGTCTGACCACGAGAGCCCCATGGGCTGCTGGGGACCTGGTAAAGGATGTCAGGACAGTCAGTGAAGCCACCGAGGATATACCTCCAGTTGCTCCTAATTCCTACACCCTGCTGGTCATTCTACCAACCACCAGGACATGGTATTCTGTATTAGTCTTCAATGATGCCTTCTTTTGTATTCCATTAGTCCCAGAGTCACAAGAAATTTTGGCTTGTGAGTGGCAGGACTCAACATACAACTAAAACAATACTTCCGGGCCGTCTTGCCCCAAGGGTGCAAAAATTCCCACACCATCTTTGGGGAAAGCTTAGCTAAAGACCTAAAAGTTCTACCTCTGGAAAAGGAAACCCTCCTTCAGTACGCAGACGACATTCTGATCGCCAGCCCTACTAAGGAGGCCTCTGAACTACCAAGCCAATAAAGGATAGAAGTTGTCCAAGAAAAAGCTCAAATATCACAGACTGCGGTGACCTGCCTGGGCTTCATTCTCACAGAAGGTCGGAGAAGCCCATCCCAGGAAAGGGAAGAAACCATTTGCAGCCTTACCCCTTTCTAAAACTAGAAGACAGCTTAGGGGTTCCTGGGGAGGCCAGGGTTTGCTGCTTCTGGATCCCTAACTACAGTCTACTAGCTGGGCCTCTATATGAAACACTGAAAGGAAAAGATGATGATCCTTTTGAATAGAATCCAGAAGTGGCCTTTCAAGAATGGAAAGAGCAGTCAATTCAGACCCTTGCCCTGGAACTCCCTAATTTAGCTAAACCCTTTGACCTTTACATTCCCGGTGAAAGGTGAATCGCCATTGGAGAATTAGTGCAAAAACTGGGACCACTTGAAATGGAACAATGCAAGAATGCCATCCAGGTAGGATAAACTACGGTCACCAAGGGGCTTGGCCCACTGCCGCATCTGGCCAAGATACTGGCGGTATCTAAAAACCTGGAAATCAGCAGCCCAAAAGGCCACCTCCTTCCTAAGGGAAAAGGACCCCACGTGGTGATCCTAACCACCAACGATGCCCTGAAGTTGCAGGGTTCGCTCCGTGGGCACACCGACCTCGAGTGAGGAGGCCCTCCAACTCCAACATCCAGAGAGATAACCGGGGGCAACAGGGCACCATGACGACTCGTGTGAACATCACTTGACCTGGAGTTTCTCTCATAAAACAATAAGAGTGTGTCCCAAAAGAGTAGACTACTGCTTGCAGGACTTACTGCACCCAGAGGGGAGCTAATAATCTTGGCGGGGGAACCGTATATCACACTGTCACCATAGAAAAGCCTACAGACACCGTGATGATGGTGGCCAATAAGACCGGCTGGACTCCTGTTTACTTCAAAAGGCTGTTGACTCAGTGGTCATCATGGTCCTTGATCACCACTGACCCTGGACTGTCTGGGAGTTGAGCGGGCAGGGCTCTGACACCTGGTGCTGTTTGTACGTTAATTCAGGGGCCTAATTGAAGAAAGCGCAGACTACTGGTCAGAGCATCTAGGCTGACAGAAATGGTCAGCCTAAGGTGGCCGAACAAATGTGGGGCGGGGTGAAACCGGCCCCCACAGCGTCTCTGCACATCTCTTTCCTGGACCCTTAAAGGTCATTAGAATCTATAACACTTCCAATGCTGGTGCTCAGGTGGACGAGCAGGGAGGCAGGGGGCCTGGGGACAATCAACGTCACCTGGAGGCTGCTGGGGAGAAGCTCTGACCCTCGCCCCCGGGTATTAGGGCTCCCAACTCAGCACTCAGCAGTTACAGAAGAAGTGTCTGCACCCTCAGCACTCCAAGAATGAGGAACGGGACAAAAGGCAGAGGAGGGGTTTGTCCCCAGCAAAGCCCATTAAAAATCCCTGGGAGATAAAAATAGAATCTGGGCAATAAAGTCAAGTCTAACCTTTTTTATCCTTTGTGCTTTGTCTAATTTCACGTGCTCCTAGGGTCCCGCATGCAGAGGTTCCACACCCGGCACTTCAGACCAGATTTCCTAGTGCAGAATGGCTGGGTCGACACCTCAGCTCCTGGGGCCCAGTGCAGACTCCGCGATATAGAGCCTGAGCTGCAGCCAACCTGGCCCTCGAGAGCTCCGCCCCCTCCCTCCCACTGACTCTGACAGGATCTCTACACAGCAGCCCAGCCCACAGCCCACGGGGTAGTGCATGCTCTCACCTCTCCATTCTCTGATCAAAATATAAAGTTTCCTTTGCTTGTGAACCAAACTCAGTCTCGATCTGTTGGCCCCAATGACACTGGGCAGGGGGACACTTGTTGGGGTCCACTCTGGAGGATCAGTAACAGAAATTGAGACTATTGTAACCTCAATGAACAGATGTGTGAGCCAAACTGTAGTTAACATAGAACAGTGTATAAGGCTCGGGTAAAATAAGATGTTTCTAACACTTCCATTTGATATTTCCATCACTTTATTATAAGCAAGTTCAGTGAAAAGGTTTGTCTTATTTGTCAGGTCAATATTAGAGAAACGAAGTGATTTCTTTCCAAGGATGTACATCTAATAATCTTGGTTAAAGCTTCAATCTTGTTTTAAATGCTTTTCCATTGAAAATGATACCTCTCTTTCAGCTCCCCCATTTCTGAGAAGTATAAAATCTTATAATTTATTATTACCAAAGGGGAAAGGTGGGAGGAGGGATAAATTAACAGTTTGGGATTAACACATACACACTGCTATGTATAAAATAGATCATCAACAAGGAACTACTGTATAGCACAGGGAACTACACTCAACATTTTGCAATAACCTATAAGGGGAAATAATCTGAAAAAGAATAGATATTTTTATTGACATCATCTATCAATGACAGTTAAAGTGTAACCTAAGGGAAGCTGGTGGTGAGTGCTTCTGACCCTGAAGACTTCAATCATCTAAAGTTTGGACTCTGCCTACTTCCCAAGGCCCTTAATGAACATATGTGTAGCCGTAGCTTAAAAAATTCCCCAGTTTGGGTTTCGGGGAGACACTGATTTTGAAAAAGCCCTGGTGTTCTCCTTACATGAATGGGACTCTTCCTACTGCTAAAACATGTCTGTCACACCCAGAGGATGGTATACCGTCTGATCGGGAAGAGTTTGGAAAAGGCATCTCATCTCCTCATCTCCTGGTGCTCGGGTTCACCCCTCCAGCGTCTTTACTAACAGTCTCCCCACTTGGAGATGTCAGCACTGTCAACATCCTGTTGCGTACAGTTTGGAATTTGTCCAGAGGATGAAGCGGAAGGATGAGGAACAATGAGAGACAAGTCCTAGGTGTTCAGACAGGCACATGTCACTCTAATTTCCAATCAGGAAGACGAATTGACCAAAGGCTAGGGTTGCCCATGGAAACAGTATAGGGCTTGAGGAAATCCCGCTGCTTTGTGGCCAGTTCCCATAAACACAAGTTGAACAATGGAACTCAGGGGCAGTAAAATTCACAAAACTGCAGAGTTGAAAATATCCATCACTGAAAAATGTCTTGAGGAAAGTCAGAGAAAAGGACTTGTAAGCAAGGGAGAATGGCAGGAAAGGGATTTGAGGAGGTAGAAAGGACTCGCCATTAAGCACAAGAAAAGGAGCTGAACATTGCCAACATTGCAGTTGGCCAAAAAGGGTGTATGCGTTTTTTTCTGTATATATTCAAGAAAAGGGCATACACTTTTTTAGCCAACCAAACAGGTGGGCACTGGAAGTCAATACTACAAAAGATATCACTTCGCATCAGTCAGAAGAGCCATCCTCATAAAGCGTAAACAACAGAAATGCAGGACAGGGCAAGGAGAAGAGGGAGCCCTGTGAGACTTATAGTGGAAATGTATATTGCCAACGGCCATTCTGGAGAAGTGTATTGTGTTTACTAAAGCATCTAAAAAATGAGCTACAGAGCATAGGGCACTTGCACTCATGGGCGTATATCTTGAGAAAAACAAAAATCGAGAGGACACAGGCACCCCAATGTTTACCCCCTCTCTGTTTAAAAGATCCTCAACTAGGATATAACTTAAATGTCTCTGGAGGGAAAAAATGGGTAGAGATGTGGTACTTAGGTAGAGTGGAATATTATTCAGCCTGGAAATCAATGAAATATGGCCAGTTGTAACAACTCCGGAGGAGTTACGTATGATCTTTCTAAGTGACAGAATTCAAAAAGAAAAAGACACATATCATAAGATATCACTTAAAGGTGGAATCCAAAATGGCTACACATGAAATAAATTACAAAACAAAAACATAGTCAAATATGTAGAAAACACGCATAAGGCTGCTAAACGGGAAAGGTGGGGAGGGGTGAGGCATCACCCAGGAGGTTGAAATTAGCAAAGATACCATTCCAAATACCAAACTGATAATCAACAAGGCCTACACGGTAGCTAAAAGAACTGCACTCAGCACACTCAAGTCACCGGAAAAGAATATATACGACTGGTAAGAATCTGAAAAAGAATTTACTGATGTCTCTCTGTACGTGAATCAAGTGGATGTACAGCAGCAAGAAACAGAGCTTTGAAAATCAGCTGTAACCAATATAGTAATAAATTGAAAAAAATAAACGACAGAGAGACAGAGAAAACCTCTTACAACTTTTCCTCAGGGCCGGTGATGCAACATGGATTGAACACATCTAGACCCACAGCAGGATGAGACATAAGGCTGGAAACTGTTTGCGCTAAGAGAAATGTGAGGTTGGGTGAGGAAATGCACACCCTTTAAAGTAATACTACCTGGTACCCATTCAATGGGTCCCAAATATGCAGGTTCAAGGGATCTTCCTACAGCTAAAACATGCATGGAAAACCCAGAGGACTGTACACCATGTGATCGGGAGATGTGTCTAAAATGCAGCTCATTTATCCTCTCCTGGTGCTCCTGTTCACCATTCCAGCCACGTTACTTAGAATCTCCCCACTTGGAGAATCAGCACATTTCAACTTCTGTTTCACACATTTTGCAAATTGTGAGGAGGATGAACGGGGAACCAATGAGAGAATAGTTGTAGGGGTTTGGACGGGCACATATCACTCTAATTTCCCATTAAGAATAAGAATTGAAAAAAGGCTCAGCCCGCCTCGCCCGAGCCAAAATAGGGCCTGAAGCAATCCTGCGGGTTTGAGGCCAGCTCACAAAAGAGCAACTTAAAAAATGGAGCTCAGGGTCACTGCAATTCACAAACCTGCAGAGTTATAAATGAAAACTAACGTCCAAAAATATGTTGAGGTAAGGCAAAGAAGAGGATCTGAATGCAAGACAGAATTGCAAGAAACAGATTTCAAGAGATAGATTGGACTCGTCTTTAAAGCACATGAAAAGCGGCAGAATTTCGACAATGATGCAGTTGGCCCAAAAGGGCGTATGCGTTTTTTCCTGATTATATCCAGGAAAAAACGCATACGCACTTTATGGGCAACGAAGCAAGCAAGCAATGCAAATGTGCACAACAAAGAAGTCTCATTTCCCACTGGTCAAAAGGGCCATCCTAAAAAATTGTAAAAACCAGAAATGCAGGACAGGCCATGGAGAACAGGGAGCCTTTATACGCTGATGGGCAGTGTGTGAACTGCCGAGAGCCACTCTGGAGAAGTGTATGGTGGTTCCTAAATCATCTAAAAAACAGAGCTACAGAGCATAGGACACTTCCAATCATGGGAGTATATCTAGGGAAATCTAAAAATTAACAAGACACAAGCACACCACAGTTTAGGGCTACTCTGTTTACAAGAACCTCAACTTCAGTATACCTTAAATATCCCAGGAAAGAGAACAATGGATAAAGAAGATGTGGTACTTATGTACAATGGAATATCTCTTCACCATGAAATCAATGTAATAAGGCTAGTAGAAGGATAAAGAGTGGATTTAGGTCCGATAATACTACTTGAAATAAGTCAAACAGAAAAAGAAACATATCATAAGATATCACTTATAGAGGGAGGGTAAATATGGCTGCACAAGAAATGAATTACAGAACAGAACAGTGTCTCACATTTAGAAAACACACTTATTTCAGCTTAAGGGGAAAGGAGAGGTGGGGTGATGCATAAAACCAGAGTTTGAAATTAGCACAGATACCGTTCAATAAACCAAATAGATATTAGACAAGATCTACACCTTGCTCAATGAACTGGCCTCAACACACCCTATACACCGCAGAGAAATATATCTGAGTAATAAGAATCTTAAAACCCATGTATTGATATATCTCCATAAGGGAATCAAGTGTGTGCAGAGTGGCACAAACACAGCAGTGAAAATGAGCTAAACCCCATTATAGAAATAAATTTTAAAAACAAAACGCAGAAACAATGAAAGAGAGAAAAATTCTTACAAAATTCGCTCAGGGGCTGTGATGCAACCTGGATTGACCACATATAAACCCACAGCTGGATAAGACATAAGGCTGGACACTTGGGGCTGAGAGGATTGATGAGCTTTGGTGAGCAACTGCCAAAAGTTTAATGCAATACTTCATGCTACTCATTCCAAGGGTCCCAACACTCCAGGTTGAAGGGAATCTTCCTACAGCTAAACCATGCTTGGGAAACCCAGCGACTGGTATACCATATGATCGGGAAAGGTTTCTAAAACGCACCTCATTTTTCCTCTCCTGGGGCTCCGGATCGACATTCCAGCCGCTTTACCAAAAATATCCCCACATGGAGAGTCAATGCCTTTAAGTTCTGGTATCGCACAGTCTGCAGTTAGTGCGGAGGATGAATGGGAATAGGGGGAACCAGTGAGAAACTAGCTGTAGCGGTTTCAATGGGCACATGTCACTCTAAATTCACATCAGTAAGAAGAATAAACCAAAGGCACAGCAAGGTGCCCCAGAAGAAGAATAGGGCCTGAAGGAATCCTGTGGTTATGAGGCAAGATCACAAAAATAAGAGCTGAAAAATGGAGCTAAGGGCCACTGCAATTCAAAAACATGCAGAGTTATAAAGGCCAACTATTTTCAAAAAATATATTGAGGTAAGGCTATGAAGAGGCATTGAAAGCAAGGCAGAATTGCAGGAAAACGATTTCAGGAGGTAGACTGGAATTGCATTTAAAGCATAGGAAAAGAGGCAGAACGTCCACAATGATTCACTTGGCCAAAAAGGGTGTATGCCTTTTTTCCTGAATTTATTCAGGAAAAAAGGCATACGCCCTTTTTGGCCAACCAAGCAAGCTTGCAAAGGAAATCTGCACTACAATGAAGTCTCACTTCCCCCTGGTCAAAAGGGCCATCTGAAAAAAGTGTAAAATCCAGAAAGGCAGGACAGGCCATGGAGAACTGGGAGCCTTGTTATGCTGATGGGCGGGATGTGTATGGTGTTTCCTGAAACATCTAAAAAACAAAGCAACAGAGCCTAGGGCACTTCCACTTATGGTCCTATAGCTTAGGGAAATTAAAATCAAAAAGACACAACCACCCCAATGTTTGGGACGCCTCTGTTTACAAGAACCTCGTTTACAGTACAAGTTCAATATCACAGAAAGTGAAAAATGGATAAAGAACTTGTGGTACTTACGTACAATGCAGTATCACTCAGCAATGAAGTCTATGTAATCAGACCCGTAGCAGCATAATGAGTGGATTCAGGTACGATGATTCTAACTGAAATAAGACGCACAGAAAAAGAAACATCATAAGATATCACTAATACACGGAATGTAAACTTGGCTACACAGGAACTGAATTACAGAACAGAACAGGGTCTCAAATTTAGAAAACCAACTTATGCTTGCTTAAGGGGAAAGGTGAGTTGGGGTGCTGCATAAAACCAGAGATTGAAATGAACACAGATAAAGTTCCTTAAGCCAAATATGGAATAGACAAGAGCTACTCCTTGCTCAACGAAATGGACTCAACACCCCATATTAAACGCCTAAGAATGTACCTGACTAGTAAGTATCTTAAAACCTATGGATTGCTATGTCTCCAAAAGAGAATCAAGCATGTGTACAGGGGCATAAACGCAGCAGTGATAGGATTGGAGAGGTTCAGTGAGCAAATGAAGACCCTTTGAAGTCATATTGCATGGTACCAATTCCACGGGTCTCAACTCTCCAAGTTTAAGGTATTCTTCCTTCAGCTAAAACATGCATGTGGAACCCAGAGTATGATCAACCGTGTGAACGGGAAACATGTTCAAATATGTCTCAGTTTTCCTCCCCTGGTACTCGGGTGCAACATTCCAGACGCTTTACTAACACCCTCCCGACTTGGAGAGTCAGTCCCTTTAACCTCCTGTTTGGCCCTGTTTTCAATTTCAGTGGAAGATGAACAGGAATAGGGAGAACCAATGAGAGACAAGCTGGAGGTTTCTGGACGGGCAAATTTAACTCTCATTTCCCACCAAGGACAGGAATTAACCAAAGGCTCAGCGTGCCGTGCTGGAACCAGATTAGGGCCTGAAGCAATCCTGCGGTGTTGCGGCCAGCTCACAAGAAAGCGAGATGAAGAACGGAGCTCAGGGGCACAGGAATTCACAAACCTGCAGAGTTATAAATGACAGCAATCGTCCAAAAATATACTGAAGTAAGGCTGCCAAGAGGACTTGAAAGCGGGGCAGAATTGCAGGAAACCGATTTCAGGAGGTAGACTGGAATTGCATTTTAAGCATAGGAAAAGAGGCAGAACGTCCACAATGATGCACTTGGCCAAAAAGTGCGTATGCGTTTTTTCCTGAATCAGGAAAAAACGCATACGCACTTTTTGGCCAACCAAGCAAGGTTGCAAAGGAAATCTGCACTACAATGAAGTCTCACTTCCCCCCGGTCAGAAGGGCCATCTGAAAAAAGTGTAAAATCCAGAAAGGCAGGACAGGCCATGGAGAACTGGGAGCCTTGTTATGCTGATGGGCGGGATGTAAATTGCCAACAGCCACTCGGGAGAAGTGTATGGTGTTTCCTGAAACATCTAAAAAACAAAGCAACAGAGCCTAGGGCACTTCCACTTATGGTCCTATAGCTTAGGGAAATTAAAATCAAAAAGACACAGCCACCCCACAGTTTGGGACAGCTCTGTTTACAAGAACCTCGTTTACGGTACAAGTTCAATATCGCAGAAAGTGAAAAATGGATAAAGAAGTTGTGGTACTTATGTACAATGCAAAATCACTCAGCCATGAAATCTATGTCATCAGGCCCGTAGCAGCATAATGAGTGGATTCAGGTATGATGATTCTAACTGAAATATGTCACACAGAAAAAGAAACATCATAAGATATCACTAATACATGGAATGTGAACTTGGCTACACATGAACTGAATTACAAAACAGAACAGGGTCTCAAGTTTAGAAAACCAACTTATGCTTCCTTAAGGGGGAAAGTGAGTTGGGGTGCTGCATAAAACCAGAGTTTGAAATTAGCACAGATACCATTCAATAAGCCAAATATGTAATAGACAAGACCTACCCCTTGCTCAACAAAATGGACTCAACAATGAGGTATCACCTCACACCTGATAGAATGGGCATCATGAGAAAATCTACAAACAAAAATGCTGGAAAGGGTGTGGAGAAAAGGAACCCTCTTCCACTATTGTTGGGAATATAAATTGATACAGTCACTACTGAGAACAATATGGAGTTTCTTAAGAAACTAACAATAGAATTACCATATGATACAGCAATCCCAGTACTGGACATATACCCAGACAAAACCATAAATCAAAACGAGACATTCACCGCAATGTTCATTGCATCACTATTTACAATATCGAGGTAATGGAAGCAACCTAAATGCCCACAGACAGACGAATGCATAAAGCTGTGGTACATATATAAAATGGAATATTACTAAGCCATGAAAAGGAATGAAATTGGGTCATTTGTAGAGACGTCGATGGATCTAGAGACTGTCATACAGAGTGAAGTAAGTCAGAAAGACAAAAACAAATCTTGTATATTCATGCATATATGTGGAACCTAGAAAAACTGTACAGATTAACCATTTTGCAAGGCATAAATAGAGCAACAGATGTAGACAACAAACGTATGGACAACAAGGGGGGAAAGCTGTTGGTGGGGTGGTGGTGGTGGGAGGAGTTGAGAGACTGGGATTGGCATGTATACATTTATATGTATAAAATAGATAACCAATAAGAACCTGCTGTATAAAAATATAAAATAAAATTCAAAATTAAAAAGAAATAAAATTTAAAAAATAAAACAGAAAAAACAATTATTCCCTTCACATACATGTATTTATATGAATAAATTATTTCCATGCTTATATCTGTAAATACAAAAAAGAGGAATAAAATCTACCTTGAACCAAAAACGAAAAAGAGAAAAAAAACACAGAACCCACCAGTTCCACAGAGGAAAACCGTATCAGGGCACTTGCTCCAGTTGTAAACAATTCTGAAGTTGGCCAGTGGTGGGGAATCGTCTCCCATTCAGCCAGCAGCCCCCACGCAACAAGCGTCCTCATTGCAAAGCTGGGGCACCGTGCCGAGGCATCTGTGAGTAAACGTGAGCTGAGCCCCAGGCCAGTTGCTGCTGAACTATTCCCACCCGTCCCAGGTAAAACACCTGAATATATACAAGGACTTGAAAGCCTAGAGGAAGGGCCATAGAGCCACACGAGTGACAGCATGCCGGCCGACTTGGTGCCTGCAGGCCAGCCAGGATGGTCCTGGCCCTGGGTGCTCTTCTGGAAGATTTCCATTTCCCTGACTGAGATACCCGTCCTGTCCCTGCCCCCACTGCTTTTTTCCTTCCTCACCTCTGCCCAGGGAGAAATTCCAGCAGCAGGTATGGGTGACACATCCTCTTCTTTAGCAGGTGGCAGCCTGGCAACTGCTGCAGAAAGTCCAGCAGAGCCCCACTCACACTGGGCCACCCACAAAGCCGTGGCCTCTCACTCCCTCCCACCAGCCCAGCCCCGAGACTGCTGACAGGGCAGAGAAAATGGCGTCAGGCACGGCTGCAGGGGCTCTTGCTGCCTGGAGTGGTATTTATATTGATCTCAACCCAGGCACACCTGGGGAGGGCTGGCCCGCACGGTAAGGCTGCCCAGGTCAGCCAATCATCACCCCTCAGGGGCTCACAGTTGCAGAAAATGGAACTTGCTGAACCGGCCAGGTCCAAGGAACAGGTGTGGGCTCCTGAGAGTCAGGATAGACAAGGGGCTGCAGCTTTGGCTTGTTTTCTAATCATTTTATCTGGCCCATGAGTGGGAGACAACTTCAAGAAAACCCTCTCCTTATGAGAGGAACCCAGGAGTCAGGGAGAGGAGGGGTGGGTGGTGGTTGGAGACAGAGGCCTGGTGCCCCGGGTGCAGTGGAAGTCTCTGGAAGACCAGGTGGAGGGAGGCCGCACAGAGTGACGCCCAGGGTCACAGACCTGTCGCAGCTGCTGTTTGTTAGTTCAAGTCCTGCTCTGAGGTGCTCTGTGCCAGCTCTGAGCGACAGGTGAGCTGGGGGTGCTCTGCAATGAGGGCTATGTGCACGGTTCCTGTGTGCCCAGCCCTGCCATGGTACCTGCAAGGGTAGCTCTGTATCCTGGGAAGGGCCTGACCACGAGAGCCCCGTGGGCTGGGGTGGGGGTGGGGTACCTGCCCAGGTGAGCTCCATATTCTGGGATTGGTCTGACCACGAGAGCCCCATGGGCTGCTGGGGACCTGGTAAAGGATGTCAGGACAGTCAGTGAAGCCACCGAGGATATACCTCCAGTTGCTCCTAATTCCTACACCCTGCTGGTCATTCTACCAACCACCAGGACATGGTATTCTGTATTAGTCTTCAATGATGCCTTCTTTTGTATTCCATTAGTCCCAGAGTCACAAGAAATTTTGGCTTGTGAGTGGCAGGACTCAACATACAACTAAAACAATACTTCCGGGCCGTCTTGCCCCAAGGGTGCAAAAATTCCCACACCATCTTTGGGGAAAGCTTAGCTAAAGACCTAAAAGTTCTACCTCTGGAAAAGGAAACCCTCCTTCAGTACGCAGACGACATTCTGATCGCCAGCCCTACTAAGGAGGCCTCTGAACTACCAAGCCAATAAAGGATAGAAGTTGTCCAAGAAAAAGCTCAAATATCACAGACTGCGGTGACCTGCCTGGGCTTCATTCTCACAGAAGGTCGGAGAAGCCCATCCCAGGAAAGGGAAGAAACGATTTGCAGCCTTACCCCTTTCTAAAACTAGAAGACAGCTTAGGGGTTCCTGGGGAGGCCAGGGTTTGCTGCTTCTGGATCCCTAACTACAGTCTACTAGCTGGGCCTCTATATGAAACACTGAAAGGAAAAGATGATGATCCTTTTGAATAGAATCCAGAAGTGGCCTTTCAAGAATGGAAAGAGCAGTCAATTCAGACCCTTGCCCTGGAACTCCCTAATTTAGCTAAACCCTTTGACCTTTACATTCCCGGTGAAAGGTGAATCGCCATTGGAGAATTAGTGCAAAAACTGGGACCACTTGAAATGGAACAATGCAAGAATGCCATCCAGGTAGGATAAACTACGGTCACCAAGGGGCTTGGCCCACTGCCGCATCTGGCCAAGATACTGGCGGTATCTAAAAACCTGGAAATCAGCAGCCCAAAAGGCCACCTCCTTCCTAAGGGAAAAGGACCCCATGTGGTGATCCTAACCACCAACGATGCCCTGAAGTTGCAGGGTTCGCTCCGTGGGCACACCGACCTCGAGTGAGGAGGCCCTCCAACTCCAACATCCAGAGAGATAACCGGGGGCAACAGGGCACCATGACGACTCATGTGAACATCACTTGACCTGGAGTTTCTCTCATAAAACAATAAGAGTGTGTCCCAAAAGAGTAGACTACTGCTTGCAGGACTTACTGCACCCAGAGGGGAGCTAATAATCTTGGCGGGGGAACCGTATATCACACTGTCACCATAGAAAAGCCTACAGACACCGTGATGATGGTGGCCAATAAGACCGGCTGGACTCCTGTTTACTTCAAAAGGCTGTTGACTCAGTGGTCATCATGGTCCTTGATCACCACTGACCCTGGACTGTCTGGGAGTTGAGCGGGCAGGGCTCTGACACCTGGTGCTGTTTGTACGTTAATTCAGGGGCCTAATTGAAGAAAGCGCAGACTACTGGTCAGAGCATCTAGGCTGGCAGAAACGGTCAGCCTAAGGTGGCCGAACAAATGTGGGGCGGGGTGAAACCGGCCCCCACAGCGTCTCTGCACATCTCTTTCCTGGACCCTTAAAGGTCATTAGAATCTATAACACTTCCAATGCTGGTGCTCAGGTGGACGAGCAGGGAGGCAGGGGGCCTGGGGACAATCAACGTCACCTGGAGGCTGCTGGGGAGAAGCTCTGACCCTCGCCCCCGGGTATTAGGGCTCCCAACTCAGCACTCAGCAGTTACAGAAGAAGTGTCTGCACCCTCAGCACTCCAAGAATGAGGAACGGGACAAAAGGCAGAGGAGGGGTTTGTCCCCAGCAAAGCCCATTAAAAATCCCTGGGAGATAAAAATAGAATCTGGGCAATAAAGTCAAGTCTAACCTTTTTTATCCTTTGTGCTTTGTCTAATTTCACGTGCTCCTAGGGTCCCGCATGCAGAGGTTCCACACCCGGCACTTCAGACCAGATTTCCTAGTGCAGAATGGCTGGGTCGACACCTCAGCTCCTGGGGCCCAGTGCAGACTCCGCGATATAGAGCCTGAGCTGCAGCCAACCTGGCCCTCGAGAGCTTCGCCCCCTCCCTCCCACTGACTCTGACAGGATCTCTACACAGCAGCCCAGCCCACAGCCCACGGGGTAGTGTATGCTCTCACCTCTCCATTCTCTGATCAAAATATAAAGTTTCCTTTGCTTGTGAACCAAACTCAGTCTCGATCTGTTGGCCCCAATGACACTGGGCAGGGGGACACTTGTTGGGGTCCACTCTGGAGGATCAGTAACAGAAATTGAGACTATTGTAACCTCAATGAACAGATGTGTGAGCCAAACTGTAGTTAACATAGAACAGTGTATAAGGCTCGGGTAAAATAAGATGTTTCTAACACTTCCATTTGATATTTCCATCACTTTATTATAAGCAAGTTCAGTGAAAAGGTTTGTCTTATTTGTCAGGTCAATATTAGAGAAACGAAGTGATTTCTTTCCAAGGATGTACATCTAATAATCTTGGTTAAAGCTTCAATCTTGTTTTAAATGCTTTTCCATTGAAAATGATACCTCTCTTTCAGCTCCCCCATTTCTGAGAAGTATAAAATCTTATAATTTATTATTACCAAAGGGGAAAGGTGGGAGGAGGGATAAATTAACAGTTTGGGATTAACACATACACACTGCTATGTATAAAATAGATCATCAACAAGGAACTACTGTATAGCACAGGGAACTACACTCAACATTTTGCAATAACCTATAAGGGGAAATAATCTGAAAAAGAATAGATATTTTTATTGACATCATCTATCAATGACAGTTAAAGTGTAACCTAAGGGAAGCTGGTGGTGAGTGCTTCTGACCCTGAAGACTTCAATCATCTAAAGTTTGGACTCTGCCTACTTCCCAAGGCCCTTAATGAACATATGTGTAGCCGTAGCTTAAAAAATTCCCCAGTTTGGGTTTCGGGGAGACACTGATTTTGAAAAAGCCCTGGTGTTCTCCTTACATGAATGGGACTCTTCCTACTGCTAAAACATGTCTGTCACACCCAGAGGATGGTATACCGTCTGATCGGGAAGAGTTTGGAAAAGGCACCTCATCTCCTCATCTCCTGGTGCTCGGGTTCACACCTCCAGCGTCTTTACTAACAGTCTCCCCACTTGGAGATGTCAGCACTGTCAACATCCTGTTGCGTACAGTTTGGAATTTGTCCAGAGGATGAAGCGGAAGGATGAGGAACAATGAGAGACAAGTCCTAGGTGTTCAGACAGGCACATGTCACTCTAATTTCCAATCAGGAAGACGAATTGACCAAAGGCTAGGGTTGCCCATGGAAACAGTATAGGGCTTGAGGAAATCTCGCTGCTTTGTGGCCAGTTCCCATAAACACAAGTTGAACAATGGAACTCAGGGGCAGTAAAATTCACGAAACTGCAGAGTTGAAAATATCCATCACTGAAAAATGTCTTGAGGAAAGTCAGAGAAAAGGACTTGTAAGCAAGGGAGAATGGCAGGAAAGGGATTTGAGGAGGTAGAAAGGACTCGCCATTAAGCACAAGAAAAGGAGCTGAACATTGCCAACATTGCAGTTGGCCAAAAAGGGTGTATGCGTTTTTTTCTGTATATATTCAAGAAAAGGGCATACACTTTTTTAGCCAACCAAACAGGTGGGCACTGGAAGTCAATACTACAAAAGATATCACTTCGCATCAGTCAGAAGAGCCATCCTCATAAAGCGTAAACAACAGAAATGCAGGACAGGGCAAGGAGAAGAGGGAGCCCTGTGAGACTTATAGTGGAAATGTATATTGCCAACGGCCATTCTGGAGAAGTGTATTGTGTTTACTAAAGCATCTAAAAAATGAGCTACAGAGCATAGGGCACTTGCACTCATGGGCGTATATCTTGAGAAAAACAAAAATCGAGAGGACACAGGCACCCCAATGTTTACCCCCTCTCTGTTTAAAAGATCCTCAACTAGGATATAACTTAAATGTCTCTGGAGGGAAAAAATGGGTAGAGATGTGGTACTTAGGTAGAGTGGAATATTATTCAGCCTGGAAATCAATGAAATATGGCCAGTTGTAACAACTCCGGAGGAGTTACGTATGATCTTTCTAAGTGACAGAATTCAAAAAGAAAAGGACACATATCATAAGATATCACTTAAAGGTGGAATCCAAAATGGCTACACATGAAATAAATTACAAAACAAAAACATAGTCAAATATGTAGAAAACACGCATAAGGCTGCTAAACGGGAAAGGTGGGGAGGGGTGAGGCATCACCCAGGAGGTTGAAATTAGCAAAGATACCATTCCAAATACCAAACTGATAATCAACAAGGCCTACACGGTAGCTAAAAGAACTGCACTCAGCACACTCAAGTCACCGGAAAAGAATATATACGACTGGTAAGAATCTGAAAAAGAATTTACTGATGTCTCTCTGTACGTGAATCAAGTGGATGTACAGCAGCAAGAAACAGAGCTTTGAAAATCAGCTGTAACCAATATAGTAATAAATTGAAAAAAATAAACGACAGAGAGACAGAGAAAACCTCTTACAACTTTTCCTCAGGGCCGGTGATGCAACATGGATTGAACACATCTAGACCCACAGCAGGATGAGACATAAGGCTGGAAACTGTTTGCGCTAAGAGAAATGTGAGGTTGGGTGAGGAAATGCACACCCTTTAAAGTAATACTACCTGGTACCCATTCAATGGGTCCCAAATATGCAGGTTCAAGGGATCTTCCTACAGCTAAAACATGCATGGAAAACCCAGAGGACTGTACACCATGTGATCGGGAGATGTGTCTAAAATGCAGCTCATTTATCCTCTCCTGGTGCTCCTGTTCACCATTCCAGCCACGTTACTTAGAATCTCCCCACTTGGAGAATCAGCACATTTCAACTTCTGTTTCACACATTTTGCAAATTGTGAGGAGGATGAACGGGGAACCAATGAGAGAATAGTTGTAGGGGTTTGGACGGGCACATATCACTCTAATTTCCCATTAAGAATAAGAATTGAAAAAAGGCTCAGCCCGCCTCGCCCGAGCCAAAATAGGGCCTGAAGCAATCCTGCGGGTTTGAGGCCAGCTCACAAAAGAGCAACTTAAAAAATGGAGCTCAGGGTCACTGCAATTCACAAACCTGCAGAGTTATAAATGAAAACTAACGTCCAAAAATATGTTGAGGTAAGGCAAAGAAGAGGATCTGAATGCAAGACAGAATTGCAAGAAACAGATTTCAAGAGATAGATTGGACTCGTCTTTAAAGCACATGAAAAGCGGCAGAATTTCGACAATGATGCAGTTGGCCCAAAAGGGCGTATGCGTTTTTTCCTGATTATATCCAGGAAAAAACGCATACGCACTTTATGGGCAACGAAGCAAGCAAGCAATGCAAATGTGCACAACAAAGAAGTCTCATTTCCCACTGGTCAAAAGGGCCATCCTAAAAAATTGTAAAAACCAGAAATGCAGGACAGGCCATGGAGAACAGGGAGCCTTTATACGCTGATGGGCAGTGTGTGAACTGCCGAGAGCCACTCTGGAGAAGTGTATGGTGGTTCCTAAATCATCTAAAAAACAGAGCTACAGAGCATAGGACACTTCCAATCATGGGAGTATATCTAGGGAAATATAAAAATTAACAAGACACAAGCACACCACAGTTTAGGGCTACTCTGTTTACAAGAACCTCAACTTCAGTATACCTTAAATATCCCAGGAAAGAGAACAATGGATAAAGAAGATGTGGTACTTATGTACAATGGAATATCTCTTCACCATGAAATCAATGTAATAAGGCTAGTAGAAGGATAAAGAGTGGATTTAGGTCCGATAATACTACTTGAAATAAGTCAAACAGAAAAAGAAACATATCATAAGATATCACTTATAGAGGGAGGGTAAATATGGCTGCACAAGAAATGAATTACAGAACAGAACAGTGTCTCACATTTAGAAAACACACTTATTTCAGCTTAAGGGGAAAGGAGAGGTGGGGTGATGCATAAAACCAGAGTTTGAAATTAGCACAGATACCGTTCAATAAACCAAATAGATATTAGCCAAGATCTACACCTTGCTCAATGAACTGGCCTCAACACACCCTATACACCGCAGAGAAATATATCTGAGTAATAAGAATCTTAAAACCCATGTATTGATATATCTCCATAAGGGAATCAAGTGTGTGCAGAGTGGCACAAACACAGCAGTGAAAATGAGCTAAACCCCATTATAGAAATAAATTTTAAAAACAAAACGCAGAAACAATGAAAGAGAGAAAAATTCTTACAAAATTCACTCAGGGGCTGTGATGCAACCTGGATTGACCACATATAAACCCACAGCTGGATAAGACATAAGGCTGGACACTTAGGGCTGAGAGGATTGATGAGCTTTGGTGAGCAACTGCCAAAAGTTTAATGCAATACTTCATGCTACTCATTCCAAGGGTCCCAACACTCCAGGTTGAAGGGAATCTTCCTACAGCTAAACCATGCTTGGGAAACCCAGCGACTGGTATACCATATGATCGGGAAAGGTTTCTAAAACGCACCTCATTTTTCCTCTCCTGGGGCTCCGGATCGACATTCCAGCCGCTTTACCAAAAATATCCCCACATGGAGAGTCAATGCCTTTAAGTTCTGGTATCGCACAGTCTGCAGTTAGTGCGGAGGATGAATGGGAATAGGGGGAACCAGTGAGAAACTAGCTGTAGCGGTTTCAATGGGCACATGTCACTCTAAATTCACATCAGTAAGAAGAATAAACCAAAGGCACAGCAAGGTGCCCCAGAAGAAGAATAGGGCCTGAAGGAATCCTGTGGTTATGAGGCAAGATCACAAAAATAAGAGCTGAAAAATGGAGCTAAGGGCCACTGCAATTCAAAAACTTGCAGAGTTATAAAGGCCAACTATTTTCAAAAAATATATTGAGGTAAGGCTATGAAGAGGCACTGAAAGCAAGGCAGAATTGCAGGAAAACGATTTCAGGAGGTAGACGGGAATTGCATTTAAAGCATAGGAAAAGAGGCAGAACGTCCACAATGATGCACTTGGCCAAAAAGGGCGTATGCCTTTTTTCCTGAATTTATTCAGAAAAAAAGGCATACGCCCTTTTTGGCCAACCAAGCAAGCTTGCAAAGGAAATCTGCACTACAATGAAGTCTCACTTCCCCCTGGTCAAAAGGGCCATCTGAAAAAAGTGTAAAATCCAGAAAGGCAGGACAGGCCATGGAGAACTGGGAGCCTTGTTATGCTGATGGGCGGGATGTAAATTGCCAACAGACACTCGGGAGAAGTGTATGGTGTTTCCTGAAACATCTAAAAAACAAAGCAACAGAGCCTAGGGCACTTCCACTTATGGTCCTATAGCTTAGGGAAATTAAAATCAAAAAGACACAGCCACCCCAAAGTTTGGGACGCCTCTGTTTACAAGAACCTCGTTTACAGTACAAGTTCAACATCGCAGAAAGTGAAAAATGGATAAAGAAGTTGTGGTATTTACTTACAAAGCAATATCACTCAGCAATGAAATCTATGTCATCAGGCCCTTAGCAGCGCAATGAGTGGATTCAGGTATGATGATTCTAACTGAAATAAGTCACACAGAAAAAGAAACATCATAAGATATCAGTAATACACGGAATGTAAACTTGGCTACACAGGGACTGAATTACAGAACAGAACAGGGTCTCAAATTTAGAAAACCAACTTATGCTTGCTTAAGGGGAAAGGTGAGTTGGGGTGCTGCATAAAACCAGAGATTGAAATGAGCACAGATAAAGTTCCTTAAGCCAAATATGGAATAGACAAGAGCTACTCCTTGCTCAACGAAATGGACTCAACACCGCATATTAAACGCCTAAGAATGTACCTGACTAGTAAGTATCTTAAAACCTATGGATTGCTATGTCTCCGAAAGAGAATCAAGCATGTGTACAGGGGCATAAACGCAGCAGTGATAGGATTGGAGAGGTTCGGTGAGCAAATGAAGACCCTCTGAAGCCATATTGCATGGTACCCATTCCACGGGTTTCAACTACCCAGGTTTAAGGTATTCTTCCTTCAGCTAAAACATGCATGTGGAACCTAGAGTATGATCAACCATGTGATCGGGAGACGTGTTCAAATATGTCTCAGTTTTCGTACCCTGGTACTCGGGTGCAACATTCCAGACGCTTTACTAACACCCTCCCGACTTGGAGAGTCAGTCCCTTTAACCTCCTGTTTGGCCCAGTTTGCAATTTCTGCGGAAGATGAACAGGAATAGCGAGAACCAATGAGAGACTAGCTGGAGGTGTCTGGACGGGCAAATTTAACTCTCATTTCCCACCAGGAAGAGGAATTAACCAAAGGCTCAGCGTGCCGTGCCGGAACCAGATTAGGGCCTGAAGCCATCCTGCAGTGTTGCGGCCAGCTCAAAAGAAAGCGAGTTGAAGAAAGGAGCTCAGGGGCACTGTAATTCACAAACCTGCAGAGTTATAAATGACAGCTATCGTCCAAAAATATACTGAAGTAAGGCTGCCAAGAGGACTTGAAAGCAGGACAAAATTGCAGGAAACCGATTTCAGGAGGCAGACTGGAATTGCATTGAAAGCATAGGAAAAGAGGCAGAACGTCCACAATGATGCACTTGGCCAAAAAGGGCGTATGCGTTTTTTCCTGAATATATTCAGGAAAAAACGCATACGCCCTTTTTGGCCAACCAAGCAAGCTTGCAAAGGAAATCTGCACTACAATGAAGTCTCACTTCCCCCAGGTCAAAAGGGCCATCTGAAAAAAGTGTAAAATCCAGAAAGGCAGGACAGGCCATGGAGAACTGGGAGCCTTGTTATGCTGATGGGCGGGATGTAAATTGCCAACAGACACTCGGGAGAAGTGTATGGTGTTTCCTGAAACATCTAAAAAACAAAGCAACAGAGCCTAGGGCACTTCCACTTATGGTCCTATAGCTTAGGGAAATTAAAATCAAAAAGACACAGCCACCCCAAAGTTTGGGACGCCTCTGTTTACAAGAACCTCGTTTACAGTACAAGTTCAACATCGCAGAAAGTGAAAAATGGATAAAGAAGTTGTGGTATTTACTTACAAAGCAATATCACTCAGCAATGAAATCTATGTCATCAGGCCCTTAGCAGCACAATGAGTGGATTCAGGTATGATGATTCTAACTGAAATAAGTCACACAGAAAAAGAAACATCATAAGATATCAGTAATACACGGAATGTAAACTTGGCTACACAGGAACTGAATTACAGAACAGAACAGGGTCTCAAATTTAGAAAACCAACTTATGCTTGCTTAAGGGGAAAGGTGAGTTGGGGTGCTGCATAAAACCAGAGATTGAAATGAGCACAGATAAAGTTCCTTAAGCCAAATATGGAATAGACAAGAGCTACTCCTTGCTCAACGAAATGGACTCAACACCGCATATTAAATGCCTAAGAATGTACCTGACTAGTAAGTATCTTAAAACCTATGGATTGCTATGTCTCCAAAAGAGAATCAAGCATGTGTACAGGGGCATAAACGCAGCAGTGATAGGATTGGAGAGGTTCGGTGAGCAAATGAAGACCCTTTGAAGTCATATTGCATGGTACCCATTCCACGGGTTTCAACTACCCAGGTTTAAGGTATTCTTCCTTCAGCTAAAACATGCATGTGGAACCTAGAGTATGATCAACCATGTGATCGGGAGACGTGTTCAAATATGTCTCAGTTTTCGTACCCTGGTACTCGGGTGCAACATTCCAGACGCTTTACTAACACCCTCCCGACTTGGAGAGTCAGTCCCTTTAACCTCCTGTTTGGCCCAGTTTGCAATTTCTGCGGAAGATGAACAGGAATAGCGAGAACCAATGAGAGACTAGCTGGAGGTGTCTGGACGGGCAAATTTAACTCTCATTTCCCACCAGGAAGAGGAATTAACCAAAGGCTCAGCGTGCCGTGCCGGAACCAGATTAGGGCCTGAAGCCATCCTGCGGTGTTGCGGCCAGCTCAAAAGAAAGCGAGTTGAAGAAAGGAGCTCAGGGGCACTGTAATTCACAAACCTGCAGAGTTATAAATGACAGCTATCGTCCAAAAATATACTGAAGTAAGGCTGCCAAGAGGACTTGAAAGCGGGGCAGAATTGCAGGAAACCGATTTCAGGAGGCAGACTGGAATTGCATTGAAAGCATAGGAAAAGAGGCAGAACGTCCACAATGATGCACTTGGCCAAAAAGGGCGTATGCGTTTTTTCCTGAATATATTCAGGAAAAAACGCATACGCCCTTTTTGGCCAACCAAGCAAGCTTGCAAAGGAAATCTGCACTACAATGAAGTCTCACTTCCCCCCGGTCAAAAGGGCCATCTGAAAAAAGTGTAAAATCCAGAAAGGCAGGACAGGCCATGGAGAACTGGGAGCCTTGTTATGCTGATGGGCGGGATGTAAATTGCCAACAGACACTCGGGAGAAGTGTATGGTGTTTCCTGAAACATCTAAAAAACAAAGCAACAGAGCCTAGGGCACTTCCACTTATGGTCCTATAGCTTAGGGAAATTAAAATCAAAAAGACACAGCCACCCCAAAGTTTGGGACGCCTCTGTTTACAAGAACCTCGTTTACAGTACAAGTTCAACATCGCAGAAAGTGAAAAATGGATAAAGAAGTTGTGGTATTTACTTACAAAACAATATCTCTCAGCAATGAAATCTATGTCATCAGGCCCTTAGCAGCACAATGAGTGGATTCAGGTATGATGATTCTAACTGAAATAAGTCACACAGAAAAAGAAACATCATAAGATATCAGTAATACACGGAATGTAAACTTGGCTACACAGGAACTGAATTACAGAACAGAACAGGGTCTCAAATTTAGAAAACCAACTTATGCTTGCTTAAGGGGAAAGGTGAGTTGGGGTGCTGCATAAAACCAGAGATTGAAATGAGCACAGATAAAGTTCCTTAAGCCAAATATGGAATAGACAAGAGCTACTCCTTGCTCAACGAAATGGACTCAACACCGCATATTAAATGCCTAAGAATGTACCTGACTAGTAAGTATCTTAAAACCTATGGATTGCTATGTCTCCGAAAGAGAATCAAGCATGTGTACAGGGGCATAAACGCAGCAGTGATAGGATTGGAGAGGTTCGGTGAGCAAATGAAGACCCTTTGAAGTCATATTGCATGGTACCCATTCCACGGGTTTCAACTACCCAGGTTTAAGGTATTCTTCCTTCAGCTAAAACATGCATGTGGAACCTAGAGTATGATCAACCATGTGATCGGGAGACGTGTTCAAATATGTCTCAGTTTTCGTACCCTGGTACTCGGGTGCAACATTCCAGACGCTTTACTAACACCCTCCCGACTTGGAGAGTCAGTCCCTTTAACCTCCTGTTTGGCCCAGTTTGCAATTTCTGCGGAAGATGAACAGGAATAGCGAGAACCAATGAGAGACTAGCTGGAGGTGTCTGGACGGGCAAATTTAACTCTCATTTTCCACCAGGAAGAGGAATTAACCAAAGGCTCAGCGTGCCATGCCGGAACCAGATTAGGGCCTGAAGCCATCCTGCGGTGTTGCGGCCAGCTCAAAAGAAAGCGAGTTGAAGAAAGGAGCTCAGGGGCACTGTAATTCACAAACCTGCAGAGTTATAAATGACAGCTATCGTCCAAAAATATACTGAAGTAAGGCTGCCAAGAGGACTTGAAAGCAGGGCAGAATTGCAGGAAACCGATTTCAGGAGGCAGACTGGAATTGCATTGAAAGCATAGGAAAAGAGGCAGAACGTCCACAATGATGCACTTGGCCAAAAAGGGCGTATGCGTTTTTTCCTGAATATATTCAGGAAAAAACGCATACGCCCTTTTTGGCCAACCAAGCAAGCTTGCAAAGGAAATCTGCACTACAATGAAGTCTCACTTCCCCCCGGTCAAAAGGGCCATCTGAAAAAAGTGTAAAATCCAGAAAGGCAGGACAGGCCATGGAGAACTGGGAGCCTTGTTATGCTGATGGGCGGGATGTAAATTGCCAACAGACACTCGGGAGAAGTGTATGGTGTTTCCTGAAACATCTAAAAAACAAAGCAACAGAGCCTAGGGCACTTCCACTTATGGTCCTATAGCTTAGGGAAATTAAAATCAAAAAGACACAGCCACCCCAAAGTTTGGGACGCCTCTGTTTACAAGAACCTCGTTTACAGTACAAGTTCAACATCGCAGAAAGTGAAAAATGGATAAAGAAGTTGTGGTATTTACTTACAAAGCAATATCACTCAGCAATGAAATCTATGTCATCAGGCCCTTAGCAGCACAATGAGTGGATTCAGGTATGATGATTCTAACTGAAATAAGTCACACAGAAAAAGAAACATCATAAGATATCAGTAATACACGGAATGTAAACTTGGCTACACAGGAACTGAATTACAGAACAGAACAGGGTCTCAAATTTAGAAAACCAACTTATGCTTGCTTAAGGGGAAAGGTGAGTTGGGGTGCTGCATAAAACCAGAGATTGAAATGAGCACAGATAAAGTTCCTTAAGCCAAATATGGAATAGACAAGAGCTACTCCTTGCTCAACGAAATGGACTCAACACCGCATATTAAATGCCTAAGAATGTACCTGACTAGTAAGTATCTTAAAACCTATGGATTGCTATGTCTCCGAAAGAGAATCAAGCATGTGTACAGGGGCATAAACGCAGCAGTGATAGGATTGGAGAGGTTCGGTGAGCAAATGAAGACCCTTTGAAGTCATATTGCATGGTACCCATTCCACGGGTTTCAACTACCCAGGTTTAAGGTATTCTTCCTTCAGCTAAAACATGCATGTGGAACCTAGAGTATGATCAACCATGTGATCGGGAGACGTGTTCAAATATGTCTCAGTTTTCGTACCCTGGTACTCGGGTGCAACATTCCAGACGCTTTACTAACACCCTCCCGACTTGGAGAGTCAGTCCCTTTAACCTCCTGTTTGGCCCAGTTTGCAATTTCTGCGGAAGATGAACAGGAATAGCGAGAACCAATGAGAGACTAGCTGGAGGTGTCTGGACGGGCAAATTTAACTCTCATTTCCCACCAGGAAGAGGAATTAACCAAAGGCTCAGCGTGCCGTGCCGGAACCAGATTAGGGCCTGAAGCCATCCTGCGGTGTTGCGGCCAGCTCAAAAGAAAGCGAGTTGAAGAAAGGAGCTCAGGGGCACTGTAATTCACAAACCTGCAGAGTTATAAATGACAGCTATCGTCCAAAAATATACTGAAGTAAGGCTGCCAAGAGGACTTGAAAGCGGGGCAGAATTGCAGGAAACCGATTTCAGGAGGCAGACTGGAATTGCATTGAAAGCATAGGAAAAGAGGCAGAACGTCCACAATGATGCACTTGGCCAAAAAGGGCGTATGCGTTTTTTCCTGAATATATTCAGGAAAAAACGCATACGCCCTTTTTGGCCAACCAAGCAAGCTTGCAAAGGAAATCTGCACTACAATGAAGTCTCACTTCCCCCCGGTCAAAAGGGCCATCTGAAAAAAGTGTAAAATCCAGAAAGGCAGGACAGGCCATGGAGAACTGGGAGCCTTGTTATGCTGATGGGCGGGATGTAAATTGCCAACAGACACTCGGGAGAAGTGTATGGTGTTTCCTGAAACATCTAAAAAACAAAGCAACAGAGCCTAGGGCACTTCCACTTATGGTCCTATAGCTTAGGGAAATTAAAATCAAAAAGACACAGCCACCCCAAAGTTTGGGACGCCTCTGTTTACAAGAACCTCGTTTACAGTACAAGTTCAACATCGCAGAAAGTGAAAAATGGATAAAGAAGTTGTGGTATTTACTTACAAAGCAATATCACTCAGCAATGAAATCTATGTCATCAGGCCCTTAGCAGCACAATGAGTGGATTCAGGTATGATGATTCTAACTGAAATAAGTCACACAGAAAAAGAAACATCATAAGATATCAGTAATACACGGAATGTAAACTTGGCTACACAGGAACTGAATTACAGAACAGAACAGGGTCTCAAATTTAGAAAACCAACTTATGCTTGCTTAAGGGGAAAGGTGAGTTGGGGTGCTGCATAAAACCAGAGATTGAAATGAGCACAGATAAAGTTCCTTAAGCCAAATATGGAATAGACAAGAGCTACTCCTTGCTCAACGAAATGGACTCAACACCGCATATTAAATGCCTAAGAATGTACCTGACTAGTAAGTATCTTAAAACCTATGGATTGCTATGTCTCCGAAAGAGAATCAAGCATGTGTACAGGGGCATAAACGCAGCAGTGATAGGATTGGAGAGGTTCGGTGAGCAAATGAAGACCCTTTGAAGTCATATTGCATGGTACCCATTCCACGGGTTTCAACTACCCAGGTTTAAGGTATTCTTCCTTCAGCTAAAACATGCATGTGGAACCTAGAGTATGATCAACCATGTGATCGGGAGACGTGTTCAAATATGTCTCAGTTTTCGTACCCTGGTACTCGGGTGCAACATTCCAGACGCTTTACTAACACCCTCCCGACTTGGAGAGTCAGTCCCTTTAACCTCCTGTTTGGCCCAGTTTGCAATTTCTGCGGAAGATGAACAGGAATAGCGAGAACCAATGAGAGACTAGCTGGAGGTGTCTGGACGGGCAAATTTAACTCTCATTTTCCACCAGGAAGAGGAATTAACCAAAGGCTCAGCGTGCCATGCCGGAACCAGATTAGGGCCTGAAGCCATCCTGCGGTGTTGCGGCCAGCTCAAAAGAAAGCGAGTTGAAGAAAGGAGCTCAGGGGCACTGTAATTCACAAACCTGCAGAGTTATAAATGACAGCTATCGTCCAAAAATATACTGAAGTAAGGCTGCCAAGAGGACTTGAAAGCAGGGCAGAATTGCAGGAAACCGATTTCAGGAGGCAGACTGGAATTGCATTGAAAGCATAGGAAAAGAGGCAGAACGTCCACAATGATGCACTTGGCCAAAAAGGGCGTATGCGTTTTTTCCTGAATATATTCAGGAAAAAACGCATACGCCCTTTTTGGCCAACCAAGCAAGCTTGCAAAGGAAATCTGCACTACAATGAAGTCTCACTTCCCCCCGGTCAAAAGGGCCATCTGAAAAAAGTGTAAAATCCAGAAAGGCAGGACAGGCCATGGAGAACTGGGAGCCTTGTTATGCTGATGGGCGGGATGTAAATTGCCAACAGACACTCGGGAGAAGTGTATGGTGTTTCCTGAAACATCTAAAAAACAAAGCAACAGAGCCTAGGGCACTTCCACTTATGGTCCTATAGCTTAGGGAAATTAAAATCAAAAAGACACAGCCACCCCAAAGTTTGGGACGCCTCTGTTTACAAGAACCTCGTTTACAGTACAAGTTCAACATCGCAGAAAGTGAAAAATGGATAAAGAAGTTGTGGTATTTACTTACAAAGCAATATCACTCAGCAATGAAATCTATGTCATCAGGCCCTTAGCAGCACAATGAGTGGATTCAGGTATGATGATTCTAACTGAAATAAGTCACACAGAAAAAGAAACATCATAAGATATCAGTAATACACGGAATGTAAACTTGGCTACACAGGAACTGAATTACAGAACAGAACAGGGTCTCAAATTTAGAAAACCAACTTATGCTTGCTTAAGGGGAAAGGTGAGTTGGGGTGCTGCATAAAACCAGAGATTGAAATGAGCACAGATAAAGTTCCTTAAGCCAAATATGGAATAGACAAGAGCTACTCCTTGCTCAACGAAATGGACTCAACACCGCATATTAAATGCCTAAGAATGTACCTGACTAGTAAGTATCTTAAAACCTATGGATTGCTATGTCTCCGAAAGAGAATCAAGCATGTGTACAGGGGCATAAACGCAGCAGTGATAGGATTGGAGAGGTTCGGTGAGCAAATGAAGACCCTTTGAAGTCATATTGCATGGTACCCATTCCACGGGTTTCAACTACCCAGGTTTAAGGTATTCTTCCTTCAGCTAAAACATGCATGTGGAACCTAGAGTATGATCAACCATGTGATCGGGAGACGTGTTCAAATATGTCTCAGTTTTCGTACCCTGGTACTCGGGTGCAACATTCCAGACGCTTTACTAACACCCTCCCGACTTGGAGAGTCAGTCCCTTTAACCTCCTGTTTGGCCCAGTTTGCAATTTCTGCGGAAGATGAACAGGAATAGCGAGAACCAATGAGAGACTAGCTGGAGGTGTCTGGACGGGCAAATTTAACTCTCATTTCCCACCAGGAAGAGGAATTAACCAAAGGCTCAGCGTGCCGTGCCGGAACCAGATTAGGGCCTGAAGCCATCCTGCGGTGTTGCGGCCAGCTCAAAAGAAAGCGAGTTGAAGAAAGGAGCTCAGGGGCACTGTAATTCACAAACCTGCAGAGTTATAAATGACAGCTATCGTCCAAAAATATACTGAAGTAAGGCTGCCAAGAGGACTTGAAAGCGGGGCAGAATTGCAGGAAACCGATTTCAGGAGGCAGACTGGAATTGCATTGAAAGCATAGGAAAAGAGGCAGAACGTCCACAATGATGCACTTGGCCAAAAAGGGCGTATGCGTTTTTTCCTGAATATATTCAGGAAAAAACGCATACGCCCTTTTTGGCCAACCAAGCAAGCTTGCAAAGGAAATCTGCACTACAATGAAGTCTCACTTCCCCCCGGTCAAAAGGGCCATCTGAAAAAAGTGTAAAATCCAGAAAGGCAGGACAGGCCATGGAGAACTGGGAGCCTTGTTATGCTGATGGGCGGGATGTAAATTGCCAACAGACACTCGGGAGAAGTGTATGGTGTTTCCTGAAACATCTAAAAAACAAAGCAACAGAGCCTAGGGCACTTCCACTTATGGTCCTATAGCTTAGGGAAATTAAAATCAAAAAGACACAGCCACCCCAAAGTTTGGGACGCCTCTGTTTACAAGAACCTCGTTTACAGTACAAGTTCAACATCGCAGAAAGTGAAAAATGGATAAAGAAGTTGTGGTATTTACTTACAAAGCAATATCACTCAGCAATGAAATCTATGTCATCAGGCCCTTAGCAGCACAATGAGTGGATTCAGGTATGATGATTCTAACTGAAATAAGTCACACAGAAAAAGAAACATCATAAGATATCAGTAATACACGGAATGTAAACTTGGCTACACAGGAACTGAATTACAGAACAGAACAGGGTCTCAAATTTAGAAAACCAACTTATGCTTGCTTAAGGGGAAAGGTGAGTTGGGGTGCTGCATAAAACCAGAGATTGAAATGAGCACAGATAAAGTTCCTTAAGCCAAATATGGAATAGACAAGAGCTACTCCTTGCTCAACGAAATGGACTCAACACCGCATATTAAATGCCTAAGAATGTACCTGACTAGTAAGTATCTTAAAACCTATGGATTGCTATGTCTCCGAAAGAGAATCAAGCATGTGTACAGGGGCATAAACGCAGCAGTGATAGGATTGGAGAGGTTCGGTGAGCAAATGAAGACCCTTTGAAGTCATATTGCATGGTACCCATTCCACGGGTTTCAACTACCCAGGTTTAAGGTATTCTTCCTTCAGCTAAAACATGCATGTGGAACCTAGAGTATGATCAACCATGTGATCGGGAGACGTGTTCAAATATGTCTCAGTTTTCGTACCCTGGTACTCGGGTGCAACATTCCAGACGCTTTACTAACACCCTCCCGACTTGGAGAGTCAGTCCCTTTAACCTCCTGTTTGGCCCAGTTTGCAATTTCTGCGGAAGATGAACAGGAATAGCGAGAACCAATGAGAGACTAGCTGGAGGTGTCTGGACGGGCAAATTTAACTCTCATTTCCCACCAGGAAGAGGAATTAACCAAAGGCTCAGCGTGCCGTGCCGGAACCAGATTAGGGCCTGAAGCCATCCTGCGGTGTTGCGGCCAGCTCAAAAGAAAGCGAGTTGAAGAAAGGATCTCAGGGGCACTGTAATTCACAAACCTGCAGAGTTATAAATGACAGCTATCGTCCAAAAATATACTGAAGTAAGGCTGCCAAGAGGACTTGAAAGCGGGACAGAATTGCAGGAAACCGATTTCAGGAGGCAGACTGGAATTGCATTGAAAGCATAGGAAAAGAGGCAGAACGTCCACAATGATGCACTTGGCCAAAAAGGGCATATGCGTTTTTTCCTGAATATATTCAGGAAAAAACGCATACGCCCTTTTTGGCCAACCAAGCAAGCTTGCAAAGGAAATCTGCACTACAATGAAGTCTCACTTCCCCCCGGTCAAAAGGGCCATCTGAAAAAAGTGTAAAATCCAGAAAGGCAGGACAGGCCATGGAGAACTGGGAGCCTTGTTATGCTGATGGGCGGGATGTAAATTGCCAACAGACACTCGGGAGAAGTGTATGGTGTTTCCTGAAACATCTAAAAAACAAAGCAACAGAGCCTAGGGCACTTCCACTTATGGTCCTATAGCTTAGGGAAATTAAAATCAAAAAGACACAGCCACCCCAAAGTTTGGGACGCCTCTGTTTACAAGAACCTCGTTTACAGTACAAGTTCAACATCGCAGAAAGTGAAAAATGGATAAAGAAGTTGTGGTATTTACTTACAAAGCAATATCACTCAGCAATGAAATCTATGTCATCAGGCCCTTAGCAGCACAATGAGTGGATTCAGGTATGATGATTCTAACTGAAATAAGTCACACAGAAAAAGAAACATCATAAGATATCAGTAATACACGGAATGTAAACTTGGCTACACAGGAACTGAATTACAGAACAGAACAGGGTCTCAAATTTAGAAAACCAACTTATGCTTGCTTAAGGGGAAAGGTGAGTTGGGGTGCTGCATAAAACCAGAGATTGAAATGAGCACAGATAAAGTTCCTTAAGCCAAATATGGAATAGACAAGAGCTACTCCTTGCTCAACGAAATGGACTCAACACCGCATATTAAATGCCTAAGAATGTACCTGACTAGTAAGTATCTTAAAACCTATGGATTGCTATGTCTCCGAAAGAGAATCAAGCATGTGTACAGGGGCATAAACGCAGCAGTGATAGGATTGGAGAGGTTCGGTGAGCAAATGAAGACCCTTTGAAGTCATATTGCATGGTACCCATTCCACGGGTTTCAACTACCCAGGTTTAAGGTATTCTTCCTTCAGCTAAAACATGCATGTGGAACCTAGAGTATGATCAACCATGTGATCGGGAGACGTGTTCAAATATGTCTCAGTTTTCGTACCCTGGTACTCGGGTGCAACATTCCAGACGCTTTACTAACACCCTCCCGACTTGGAGAGTCAGTCCCTTTAACCTCCTGTTTGGCCCAGTTTGCAATTTCTGCGGAAGATGAACAGGAATAGCGAGAACCAATGAGAGACTAGCTGGAAGGTGTCTGGACGGGCAAATTTAACTCTCATTTCCCACCAGGAAGAGGAATTAACCAAAGGCTCAGCGTGCCGTGCCGGAACCAGATTAGGGCCTGAAGCCATCCTGCGGTGTTGCGGCCAGCTCAAAAGAAAGCGAGTTGAAGAAAGGAGCTCAGGGGCACTGTAATTCACAAACCTGCAGAGTTATAAATGACAGCTATCGTCCAAAAATATACTGAAGTAAGGCTGCCAAGAGGACTTGAAAGCGGGGCAGAATTGCAGGAAACCGATTTCAGGAGGCAGACTGGAATTGCATTGAAAGCATAGGAAAAGAGGCAGAACGTCCACAATGATGCACTTGGCCAAAAAGGGCGTATGCGTTTTTTCCTGAATATATTCAGGAAAAAACGCATACGCCCTTTTTGGCCAACCAAGCAAGCTTGCAAAGGAAATCTGCACTACAATGAAGTCTCACTTCCCCCCGGTCAAAAGGGCCATCTGAAAAAAGTGTAAAATCCAGAAAGGCAGGACAGGCCATGGAGAACTGGGAGCCTTGTTATGCTGATGGGCGGGATGTAAATTGCCAACAGACACTCGGGAGAAGTGTATGGTGTTTCCTGAAACATCTAAAAAACAAAGCAACAGAGCCTAGGGCACTTCCACTTATGGTCCTATAGCTTAGGGAAATTAAAATCAAAAAGACACAGCCACCCCAAAGTTTGGGACGCCTCTGTTTACAAGAACCTCGTTTACCGTACAAGTTCAACATCGCAGAAAGTGAAAAATGGATAAAGAAGTTGTGGTATTTACTTACAAAGCAATATCACTCAGCAATGAAATCTATGTCATCAGGCCCTTAGCAGCACAATGAGTGGATTCAGGTATGATGATTCTAACTGAAATAAGTCACACAGAAAAAGAAACATCATAAGATATCAGTAATACACGGAATGTAAACTTGGCTACACAGGAACTGAATTACAGAACAGAACAGGGTCTCAAATTTAGAAAACCAACTTATGCTTGCTTAAGGGGAAAGGTGAGTTGGGGTGCTGCATAAAACCAGAGATTGAAATGAGCACAGGTAAAGTTCCTTAAGCCAAATATGGAATAGACAAGAGCTACTCCTTGCTCAACGAAATGGACTCAACACCGCATATTAAATGCCTAAGAATGTACCTGACTAGTAAGTATCTTAAAACCTATGGATTGCTATGTCTCCGAAAGAGAATCAAGCATGTGTACAGGGGCATAAACGCAGCAGTGATAGGATTGGAGAGGTTCGGTGAGCAAATGAAGACCCTTTGAAGTCATATTGCATGGTACCCATTCCACGGGTTTCAACTACCCAGGTTTAAGGTATTCTTCCTTCAGCTAAAACATGCATGTGGAACCTAGAGTATGATCAACCATGTGATCGGGAGACGTGTTCAAATATGTCTCAGTTTTCGTACCCTGGTACTCGGGTGCAACATTCCAGACGCTTTACTAACACCCTCCCGACTTGGAGAGTCAGTCCCTTTAACCTCCTGTTTGGCCCAGTTTGCAATTTCTGCGGAAGATGAACAGGAATAGCGAGAACCAATGAGAGACTAGCTGGAGGTGTCTGGACGGGCAAATTTAACTCTCATTTCCCACCAGGAAGAGGAATTAACCAAAGGCTCAGCGTGCCGTGCCGGAACCAGATTAGGGCCTGAAGCCATCCTGCGGTGTTGCGGCCAGCTCAAAAGAAAGCGAGTTGAAGAAAGGAGCTCAGGGGCACTGTAATTCACAAACCTGCAGAGTTATAAATGACAGCTATCGTCCAAAAATATACTGAAGTAAGGCTGCCAAGAGGACTTGAAAGCGGGGCAGAATTGCAGGAAACCGATTTCAGGAGGCAGACTGGAATTGCATTGAAAGCATAGGAAAAGAGGCAGAACGTCCACAATGATGCACTTGGCCAAAAAGGGCATATGCGTTTTTTCCTGAATATATTCAGGAAAAAACGCATACGCCCTTTTTGGCCAACCAAGCAAGCTTGCAAAGGAAATCTGCACTACAATGAAGTCTCACTTCCCCCCGGTCAAAAGGGCCATCTGAAAAAAGTGTAAAATCCAGAAAGGCAGGACAGGCCATGGAGAACTGGGAGCCTTGTTATGCTGATGGGCGGGATGTAAATTGCCAACAGACACTCGGGAGAAGTGTATGGTGTTTCCTGAAACATCTAAAAAACAAAGCAACAGAGCCTAGGGCACTTCCACTTATGGTCCTATAGCTTAGGGAAATTAAAATCAAAAAGACACAGACACCCCAAAGTTTGGGACGCCTCTGTTTACAAGAACCTCGTTTACAGTACAAGTTCAACATCGCAGAAAGTGAAAAATGGATAAAGAAGTTGTGGTATTTACTTACAAAGCAATATCACTCAGCAATGAAATCTATGTCATCAGGCCCTTAGCAGCACAATGAGTGGATTCAGGTATGATGATTCTAACTGAAATAAGTCACACAGAAAAAGAAACATCATAAGATATCAGTAATACACGGAATGTAAACTTGGCTACACAGGAACTGAATTACAGAACAGAACAGGGTCTCAAATTTAGAAAACCAACTTATGCTTGCTTAAGGGGAAAGGTGAGTTGGGGTGCTGCATAAAACCAGAGATTGAAATGAGCACAGATAAAGTTCCTTAAGCCAAATATGGAATAGACAAGAGCTACTCCTTGCTCAACGAAATGGACTCAACACCGCATATTAAATGCCTAAGAATGTACCTGACTAGTAAGTATCTTAAAACCTATGGATTGCTATGTCTCCGAAAGAGAATCAAGCATGTGTACAGGGGCATAAACGCAGCAGTGATAGGATTGGAGAGGTTCGGTGAGCAAATGAAGACCCTTTGAAGTCATATTGCATGGTACCCATTCCACGGGTTTCAACTACCCAGGTTTAAGGTATTCTTCCTTCAGCTAAAACATGCATGTGGAACCTAGAGTATGATCAACCATGTGATCGGGAGACGTGTTCAAATATGTCTCAGTTTTCGTACCCTGGTACTCGGGTGCAACATTCCAGACGCTTTACTAACACCCTCCCGACTTGGAGAGTCAGTCCCTTTAACCTCCTGTTTGGCCCAGTTTGCAATTTCTGCGGAAGATGAACAGGAATAGCGAGAACCAATGAGAGACTAGCTGGAAGGTGTCTGGACGGGCAAATTTAACTCTCATTTCCCACCAGGAAGAGGAATTAACCAAAGGCTCAGCATGCCGTGCCGGAACCAGATTAGGGCCTGAAGCCATCCTGCGGTGTTGCGGCCAGCTCAAAAGAAAGCGAGTTGAAGAAAGGAGCTCAGGGGCACTGTAATTCACAAACCTGCAGAGTTATAAATGACAGCTATCGTCCAAAAATATACTGAAGTAAGGCTGCCAAGAGGACTTGAAAGCGGGGCAGAATTGCAGGAAACCGATTTCAGGAGGCAGACTGGAATTGCATTGAAAGCATAGGAAAAGAGGCAGAACGTCCACAATGATGCACTTGGCCAAAAAGGGCGTATGCGTTTTTTCCTGAATATATTCAGGAAAAAACGCATACGCCCTTTTTGGCCAACCAAGCAAGCTTGCAAAGGAAATCTGCACTACAATGAAGTCTCACTTCCCCCCGGTCAAAAGGGCCATCTGAAAAAAGTGTAAAATCCAGAAAGGCAGGACAGGCCATGGAGAACTGGGAGCCTTGTTATGCTGATGGGCGGGATGTAAATTGCCAACAGACACTCGGGAGAAGTGTATGGTGTTTCCTGAAACATCTAAAAAACAAAGCAACAGAGCCTAGGGCACTTCCACTTATGGTCCTATAGCTTAGGGAAATTAAAATCAAAAAGACACAGCCACCCCAAAGTTTGGGACGCCTCTGTTTACAAGAACCTCGTTTACCGTACAAGTTCAACATCGCAGAAAGTGAAAAATGGATAAAGAAGTTGTGGTATTTACTTACAAAGCAATATCACTCAGCAATGAAATCTATGTCATCAGGCCCTTAGCAGCACAATGAGTGGATTCAGGTATGATGATTCTAACTGAAATAAGTCACACAGAAAAAGAAACATCATAAGATATCAGTAATACACGGAATGTAAACTTGGCTACACAGGAACTGAATTACAGAACAGAACAGGGTCTCAAATTTAGAAAACCAACTTATGCTTGCTTAAGGGGAAAGGTGAGTTGGGGTGCTGCATAAAACCAGAGATTGAAATGAGCACAGGTAAATTTCCTTAAGCCAAATATGGAATAGACAAGAGCTACTCCTTGCTCAACGAAATGGACTCAACACCGCATATTAAATGCCTAAGAATGTACCTGACTAGTAAGTATCTTAAAACCTATGGATTGCTATGTCTCCGAAAGAGAATCAAGCATGTGTACAGGGGCATAAACGCAGCAGTGATAGGATTGGAGAGGTTCGGTGAGCAAATGAAGACCCTTTGAAGTCATATTGCATGGTACCCATTCCACGGGTTTCAACTACCCAGGTTTAAGGTATTCTTCCTTCAGCTAAAACATGCATGTGGAACCTAGAGTATGATCAACCATGTGATCGGGAGACGTGTTCAAATATGTCTCAGTTTTCGTACCCTGGTACTCGGGTGCAACATTCCAGACGCTTTACTAACACCCTCCCGACTTGGAGAGTCAGTCCCTTTAACCTCCTGTTTGGCCCAGTTTGCAATTTCTGCGGAAGATGAACAGGAATAGCGAGAACCAATGAGACACTAGCTGGAGGTGTCTGGACGGGCAAATTTAACTCTCATTTCCCACCAGGAAGAGGAATTAACCAAAGGCTCAGCGTGCCGTGCCGGAACCAGATTAGGGCCTGAAGCCATCCTGCGGTGTTGCGGCCAGCTCAAAAGAAAGCGAGTTGAAGAAAGGAGCTCAGGGGCACTGTAATTCACAAACCTGCAGAGTTATAAATGACAGCTATCGTCCAAAAATATACTGAAGTAAGGCTGCCAAGAGGACTTGAAAGCGGGGCAGAATTGCAGGAAACCGATTTCAGGAGGTAGACTGGAATTGCATTGAAAGCATAGGAAAAGAGGCAGAACGTCCACAATGATGCACTTGGCCAAAAAGGGCGTATGCGTTTTTTCCTGAATATATTCAGGAAAAAACGCATACGCCCTTTTTGGCCAACCAAGCAAGCTTGCAAAGGAAATCTGCACTACAATGAAGTCTCACTTCCCCCCGGTCAAAAGGGCCATCTGAAAAAAGTGTAAAATCCAGAAAGGCAGGACAGGCCATGGAGAACTGGGAGCCTTGTTATGCTGATGGGCGGGATGTAAATTGCCAACAGACACTCGGGAGAAGTGTATGGTGTTTCCTGAAACATCTAAAAAACAAAGCAACAGAGCCTAGGGCACTTCCACTTATGGTCCTATAGCTTAGGGAAATTAAAATCAAAAAGACACAGACACCCCAAAGTTTGGGACGCCTCTGTTTACAAGAACCTCGTTTACAGTACAAGTTCAACATCGCAGAAAGTGAAAAATGGATAAAGAAGTTGTGGTATTTACTTACAAAGCAATATCACTCAGCAATGAAATCTATGTCATCAGGCCCTTAGCAGCACAATGAGTGGATTCAGGTATGATGATTCTAACTGAAATAAGTCACACAGAAAAAGAAACATCATAAGATATCAGTAATACACGGAATGTAAACTTGGCTACACAGGAACTGAATTACAGAACAGAACAGGGTCTCAAATTTAGAAAACCAACTTATGCTTGCTTAAGGGGAAAGGTGAGTTGGGGTGCTGCATAAAACCAGAGATTGAAATGAGCACAGATAAAGTTCCTTAAGCCAAATATGGAATAGACAAGAGCTACTCCTTGCTCAACGAAATGGACTCAACACCGCATATTAAATGCCTAAGAATGTACCTGACTAGTAAGTATCTTAAAACCTATGGATTGCTATGTCTCCGAAAGAGAATCAAGCATGTGTACAGGGGCATAAATGCAGCAGTGATAGGATTGGAGAGGTTCGGTGAGCAAATGAAGACCCTTTGAAGTCATATTGCATGGTACCCATTCCACGGGTTTCAACTACCCAGGTTTAAGGTATTCTTCCTTCAGCTAAAACATGCATGTGGAACCTAGAGTATGATCAACCATGTGATCGGGAGACGTGTTCAAATATGTCTCAGTTTTCGTACCCTGGTACTCGGGTGCAACATTCCAGACGCTTTACTAACACCCTCCCGACTTGGAGAGTCAGTCCCTTTAACCTCCTGTTTGGCCCAGTTTGCAATTTCTGCGGAAGATGAACAGGAATAGCGAGAACCAATGAGAGACTAGCTGGAGGTGTCTGGACGGGCAAATTTAACTCTCATTTCCCACCAGGAAGAGGAATTAACCAAAGGCTCAGCGTGCCGTGCCGGAACCAGATTAGGGCCTGAAGCCATCCTGCGGTGTTGCGGCCAGCTCAAAAGAAAGCGAGTTGAAGAAAGGAGCTCAGGGGCACTGTAATTCACAAACCTGCAGAGTTATAAATGACAGCTATCGTCCAAAAATATACTGAAGTAAGGCTGCCAAGAGGACTTGAAAGCGGGACAGAATTGCAGGAAACCGATTTCAGGAGGCAGACTGGAATTGCATTGAAAGCATAGGAAAAGAGGCAGAACGTCCACAATGATGCACTTGGCCAAAAAGGGCGTATGCGTTTTTTCCTGAATATATTCAGGAAAAAACGCATACGCCCTTTTTGGCCAACCAAGCAAGCTTGCAAAGGAAATCTGCACTACAATGAAGTCTCACTTCCCCCCGGTCAAAAGGGCCATCTGAAAAAAGTGTAAAATCCAGAAAGGCAGGACAGGCCATGGAGAACTGGGAGCCTTGTTATGCTGATGGGCGGGATGTAAATTGCCAACAGACACTCGGGAGAAGTGTATGGTGTTTCCTGAAACATCTAAAAAACAAAGCAACAGAGCCTAGGGCACTTCCACTTATGGTCCTATAGCTTAGGGAAATTAAAATCAAAAAGACACAGCCACTCCAAAGTTTGGGACGCCTCTGTTTACAAGAACCTCGTTTACCGTACAAGTTCAACATCGCAGAAAGTGAAAAATGGATAAAGAAGTTGTGGTATTTACTTACAAAGCAATATCACTCAGCAATGAAATCTATGTCATCAGGCCCTTAGCAGCACAATGAGTGGATTCAGGTATGATGATTCTAACTGAAATAAGTCACACAGAAAAAGAAACATCATAAGATATCAGTAATACACGGAATGTAAACTTGGCTACACAGGAACTGAATTACAGAACAGAACAGGGTCTCAAATTTAGAAAACCAACTTATGCTTGCTTAAGGGGAAAGGTGAGTTGGGGTGCTGCATAAAACCAGAGATTGAAATGAGCACAGATAAAGTTCCTTAAGCCAAATATGGAATAGACAAGAGCTACTCCTTGCTCAACGAAATGGACTCAACACCGCATATTAAATGCCTAAGAATGTACCTGACTAGTAAGTATCTTAAAACCTATGGATTGCTATGTCTCCGAAAGAGAATCAAGCATGTGTACAAGGGCATAAACGCAGCAGTGATAGGATTGGAGAGGTTCGGTGAGCAAATGAAGACCCTTTGAAGTCATATTGCATGGTACCCATTCCACGGGTTTCAACTACCCAGGTTTAAGGTATTCTTCCTTCAGCTAAAACATGCATGTGGAACCTAGAGTATGATCAACCATGTGATCGGGAGACGTGTTCAAATATGTCTCAGTTTTCGTACCCTGGTACTCGGGTGCAACATTCCAGACGCTTTACTAACACCCTCCCGACTTGGAGAGTCAGTCCCTTTAACCTCCTGTTTGGCCCAGTTTGCAATTTCTGCGGAAGATGAACAGGAATAGCGAGAACCAATGAGAGACTAGCTGGAAGGTGTCTGGACGGGCAAATTTAACTCTCATTTCCCACCAGGAAGAGGAATTAACCAAAGGCTCAGCATGCCGTGCCGGAACCAGATTAGGGCCTGAAGCCATCCTGCGGTGTTGCGGCCAGCTCAAAAGAAAGCGAGTTGAAGAAAGGAGCTCAGGGGCACTGTAATTCACAAACCTGCAGAGTTATAAATGACAGCTATCGTCCAAAAATATACTGAAGTAAGGCTGCCAAGAGGACTTGAAAGCGGGGCAGAATTGCAGGAAACCGATTTCAGGAGGCAGACTGGAATTGCATTGAAAGCATAGGAAAAGAGGCAGAACGTCCACAATGATGCACTTGGCCAAAAAGGGCGTATGCGTTTTTTCCTGAATATATTCAGGAAAAAACGCATACGCCCTTTTTGTCCAACCAAGCAAGCTTGCAAAGGAAATCTGCACTACAATGAAGTCTCACTTCCCCCCGGTCAAAAGGGCCATCTGAAAAAAGTGTAAAATCCAGAAAGGCAGGACAGGCCATGGAGAACTGGGAGCCTTGTTATGCTGATGGGCGGGATGTAAATTGCCAACAGACACTCGGGAGAAGTGTATGGTGTTTCCTGAAACATCTAGAAAACAAAGCAACAGAGCCTAGGGCACTTCCACTTATGGTCCTATAGCTTAGGGAAATTAAAATCAAAAAGACACAGCCACCCCAAAGTTTGGGACGCCTCTGTTTACAAGAACCTCGTTTACCGTACAAGTTCAACATCGCAGAAAGTGAAAAATGGATAAAGAAGTTGTGGTATTTACTTACAAAGCAATATCACTCAGCAATGAAATCTATGTCATCAGGCCCTTAGCAGCACAATGAGTGGATTCAGGTATGATGATTCTAACTGAAATAAGTCACACAGAAAAAGAAACATCATAAGATATCAGTAATACACGGAATGTAAACTTGGCTACACAGGAACTGAATTACAGAACAGAACAGGGTCTCAAATTTAGAAAACCAACTTATGCTTGCTTAAGGGGAAAGGTGAGTTGGGGTGCTGCATAAAACCAGAGATTGAAATGAGCACAGGTAAAGTTCCTTAAGCCAAATATGGAATAGACAAGAGCTACTCCTTGCTCAACGAAATGGACTCAACACCGCATATTAAATGCCTAAGAATGTACCTGACTAGTAAGTATCTTAAAACCTATGGATTGCTATGTCTCCGAAAGAGAATCAAGCATGTGTACAAGGGCATAAACGCAGCAGTGATAGGATTGGAGAGGTTCGGTGAGCAAATGAAGACCCTTTGAAGTCATATTGCATGGTACCCATTCCACGGGTTTCAACTACCCAGGTTTAAGGTATTCTTCCTTCAGCTAAAACATGCATGTGGAACCTAGAGTATGATCAACCATGTGATCGGGAGACGTGTTCAAATATGTCTCAGTTTTCGTACCCTGGTACTCGGGTGCAACATTCCAGACGCTTTACTAACACCCTCCCGACTTGGAGAGTCAGTCCCTTTAACCTCCTGTTTGGCCCAGTTTGCAATTTCTGCGGAAGATGAACAGGAATAGCGAGAACCAATGAGAGACTAGCTGGAAGGTGTCTGGACGGGCAAATTTAACTCTCATTTCCCACCAGGAAGAGGAATTAACCAAAGGCTCAGCATGCCGTGCCGGAACCAGATTAGGGCCTGAAGCCATCCTGCGGTGTTGCGGCCAGCTCAAAAGAAAGCGAGTTGAAGAAAGGAGCTCAGGGGCACTGTAATTCACAAACCTGCAGAGTTATAAATGACAGCTATCGTCCAAAAATATACTGAAGTAAGGCTGCCAAGAGGACTTGAAAGCGGGGCAGAATTGCAGGAAACCGATTTCAGGAGGCAGACTGGAATTGCATTGAAAGCATAGGAAAAGAGGCAGAACGTCCACAATGATGCACTTGGCCAAAAAGGGCGTATGCGTTTTTTCCTGAATATATTCAGGAAAAAACGCATACGCCCTTTTTGGCCAACCAAGCAAGCTTGCAAAGGAAATCTGCACTACAATGAAGTCTCACTTCCCCCCGGTCAAAAGGGCCATCTGAAAAAAGTGTAAAATCCAGAAAGGCAGGACAGGCCATGGAGAACTGGGAGCCTTGTTATGCTGATGGGCGGGATGTAAATTGCCAACAGACACTCGGGAGAAGTGTATGGTGTTTCCTGAAACATCTAAAAAACAAAGCAACAGAGCCTAGGGCACTTCCACTTATGGTCCTATAGCTTAGGGAAATTAAAATCAAAAAGACACAGCCACCCCAAAGTTTGGGACGCCTCTGTTTACAAGAACCTCGTTTACCGTACAAGTTCAACATCGCAGAAAGTGAAAAATGGATAAAGAAGTTGTGGTATTTACTTACAAAGCAATATCACTCAGCAATGAAATCTATGTCATCAGGCCCTTAGCAGCACAATGAGTGGATTCAGGTATGATGATTCTAACTGAAATAAGTCACACAGAAAAAGAAACATCATAAGATATCAGTAATACACGGAATGTAAACTTGGCTACACAGGAACTGAATTACAGAACAGAACAGGGTCTCAAATTTAGAAAACCAACTTATGCTTGCTTAAGGGGAAAGGTGAGTTGGGGTGCTGCATAAAACCAGAGATTGAAATGAGCACAGGTAAATTTCCTTAAGCCAAATATGGAATAGACAAGAGCTACTCCTTGCTCAACGAAATGGACTCAACACCGCATATTAAATGCCTAAGAATGTACCTGACTAGTAAGTATCTTAAAACCTATGGATTGCTATGTCTCCGAAAGAGAATCAAGCATGTGTACAGGGGCATAAACGCAGCAGTGATAGGATTGGAGAGGTTCGGTGAGCAAATGAAGACCCTTTGAAGTCATATTGCATGGTACCCATTCCACGGGTTTCAACTACCCAGGTTTAAGGTATTCTTCCTTCAGCTAAAACATGCATGTGGAACCTAGAGTATGATCAACCATGTGATCGGGAGACGTGTTCAAATATGTCTCAGTTTTCGTACCCTGGTACTCGGGTGCAACATTCCAGACGCTTTACTAACACCCTCCCGACTTGGAGAGTCAGTCCCTTTAACCTCCTGTTTGGCCCAGTTTGCAATTTCTGCGGAAGATGAACAGGAATAGCGAGAACCAATGAGACACTAGCTGGAGGTGTCTGGACGGGCAAATTTAACTCTCATTTCCCACCAGGAAGAGGAATTAACCAAAGGCTCAGCGTGCCGTGCCGGAACCAGATTAGGGCCTGAAGCCATCCTGCGGTGTTGCGGCCAGCTCAAAAGAAAGCGAGTTGAAGAAAGGAGCTCAGGGGCACTGTAATTCACAAACCTGCAGAGTTATAAATGACAGCTATCGTCCAAAAATATACTGAAGTAAGGCTGCCAAGAGGACTTGAAAGCGGGGCAGAATTGCAGGAAACCGATTTCAGGAGGTAGACTGGAATTGCATTGAAAGCATAGGAAAAGAGGCAGAACGTCCACAATGATGCACTTGGCCAAAAAGGGCGTATGCGTTTTTTCCTGAATATATTCAGGAAAAAACGCATACGCCCTTTTTGGCCAACCAAGCAAGCTTGCAAAGGAAATCTGCACTACAATGAAGTCTCACTTCCCCCCGGTCAAAAGGGCCATCTGAAAAAAGTGTAAAATCCAGAAAGGCAGGACAGGCCATGGAGAACTGGGAGCCTTGTTATGCTGATGGGCGGGATGTAAATTGCCAACAGACACTCGGGAGAAGTGTATGGTGTTTCCTGAAACATCTAAAAAACAAAGCAACAGAGCCTAGGGCACTTCCACTTATGGTCCTATAGCTTAGGGAAATTAAAATCAAAAAGACACAGACACCCCAAAGTTTGGGACGCCTCTGTTTACAAGAACCTCGTTTACAGTACAAGTTCAACATCGCAGAAAGTGAAAAATGGATAAAGAAGTTGTGGTATTTACTTACAAAGCAATATCACTCAGCAATGAAATCTATGTCATCAGGCCCTTAGCAGCACAATGAGTGGATTCAGGTATGATGATTCTAACTGAAATAAGTCACACAGAAAAAGAAACATCATAAGATATCAGTAATACACGGAATGTAAACTTGGCTACACAGGAACTGAATTACAGAACAGAACAGGGTCTCAAATTTAGAAAACCAACTTATGCTTGCTTAAGGGGAAAGGTGAGTTGGGGTGCTGCATAAAACCAGAGATTGAAATGAGCACAGATAAAGTTCCTTAAGCCAAATATGGAATAGACAAGAGCTACTCCTTGCTCAACGAAATGGACTCAACACCGCATATTAAATGCCTAAGAATGTACCTGACTAGTAAGTATCTTAAAACCTATGGATTGCTATGTCTCCGAAAGAGAATCAAGCATGTGTACAGGGGCATAAATGCAGCAGTGATAGGATTGGAGAGGTTCGGTGAGCAAATGAAGACCCTTTGAAGTCATATTGCATGGTACCCATTCCACGGGTTTCAACTACCCAGGTTTAAGGTATTCTTCCTTCAGCTAAAACATGCATGTGGAACCTAGAGTATGATCAACCATGTGATCGGGAGACGTGTTCAAATATGTCTCAGTTTTCGTACCCTGGTACTCGGGTGCAACATTCCAGACGCTTTACTAACACCCTCCCGACTTGGAGAGTCAGTCCCTTTAACCTCCTGTTTGGCCCAGTTTGCAATTTCTGCGGAAGATGAACAGGAATAGCGAGAACCAATGAGAGACTAGCTGGAGGTGTCTGGACGGGCAAATTTAACTCTCATTTCCCACCAGGAAGAGGAATTAACCAAAGGCTCAGCGTGCCGTGCCGGAACCAGATTAGGGCCTGAAGCCATCCTGCGGTGTTGCGGCCAGCTCAAAAGAAAGCGAGTTGAAGAAAGGAGCTCAGGGGCACTGTAATTCACAAACCTGCAGAGTTATAAATGACAGCTATCGTCCAAAAATATACTGAAGTAAGGCTGCCAAGAGGACTTGAAAGCGGGACAGAATTGCAGGAAACCGATTTCAGGAGGCAGACTGGAATTGCATTGAAAGCATAGGAAAAGAGGCAGAACGTCCACAATGATGCACTTGGCCAAAAAGGGCGTATGCGTTTTTTCCTGAATATATTCAGGAAAAAACGCATACGCCCTTTTTGGCCAACCAAGCAAGCTTGCAAAGGAAATCTGCACTACAATGAAGTCTCACTTCCCCCCGGTCAAAAGGGCCATCTGAAAAAAGTGTAAAATCCAGAAAGGCAGGACAGGCCATGGAGAACTGGGAGCCTTGTTATGCTGATGGGCGGGATGTAAATTGCCAACAGACACTCGGGAGAAGTGTATGGTGTTTCCTGAAACATCTAAAAAACAAAGCAACAGAGCCTAGGGCACTTCCACTTATGGTCCTATAGCTTAGGGAAATTAAAATCAAAAAGACACAGCCACTCCAAAGTTTGGGACGCCTCTGTTTACAAGAACCTCGTTTACCGTACAAGTTCAACATCGCAGAAAGTGAAAAATGGATAAAGAAGTTGTGGTATTTACTTACAAAGCAATATCACTCAGCAATGAAATCTATGTCATCAGGCCCTTAGCAGCACAATGAGTGGATTCAGGTATGATGATTCTAACTGAAATAAGTCACACAGAAAAAGAAACATCATAAGATATCAGTAATACACGGAATGTAAACTTGGCTACACAGGAACTGAATTACAGAACAGAACAGGGTCTCAAATTTAGAAAACCAACTTATGCTTGCTTAAGGGGAAAGGTGAGTTGGGGTGCTGCATAAAACCAGAGATTGAAATGAGCACAGATAAAGTTCCTTAAGCCAAATATGGAATAGACAAGAGCTACTCCTTGCTCAACGAAATGGACTCAACACCGCATATTAAATGCCTAAGAATGTACCTGACTAGTAAGTATCTTAAAACCTATGGATTGCTATGTCTCCGAAAGAGAATCAAGCATGTGTACAGGGGCATAAACGCAGCAGTGATAGGATTGGAGAGGTTCGGTGAGCAAATGAAGACCCTTTGAAGTCATATTGCATGGTACCCATTCCACGGGTTTCAACTACCCAGGTTTAAGGTATTCTTCCTTCAGCTAAAACATGCATGTGGAACCTAGAGTATGATCAACCATGTGATCGGGAGACGTGTTCAAATATGTCTCAGTTTTCGTACCCTGGTACTCGGGTGCAACATTCCAGACGCTTTACTAACACCCTCCCGACTTGGAGAGTCAGTCCCTTTAACCTCCTGTTTGGCCCAGTTTGCAATTTCTGCGGAAGATGAACAGGAATAGCGAGAACCAATGAGAGACTAGCTGGAAGGTGTCTGGACGGGCAAATTTAACTCTCATTTCCCACCAGGAAGAGGAATTAACCAAAGGCTCAGCATGCCGTGCCGGAACCAGATTAGGGCCTGAAGCCATCCTGCGGTGTTGCGGCCAGCTCAAAAGAAAGCGAGTTGAAGAAAGGAGCTCAGGGGCACTGTAATTCACAAACCTGCAGAGTTATAAATGACAGCTATCGTCCAAAAATATACTGAAGTAAGGCTGCCAAGAGGACTTGAAAGCGGGGCAGAATTGCAGGAAACCGATTTCAGGAGGCAGACTGGAATTGCATTGAAAGCATAGGAAAAGAGGCAGAACGTCCACAATGATGCACTTGGCCAAAAAGGGCGTATGCGTTTTTTCCTGAATATATTCAGGAAAAAACGCATACGCCCTTTTTGTCCAACCAAGCAAGCTTGCAAAGGAAATCTGCACTACAATGAAGTCTCACTTCCCCCCGGTCAAAAGGGCCATCTGAAAAAAGTGTAAAATCCAGAAAGGCAGGACAGGCCATGGAGAACTGGGAGCCTTGTTATGCTGATGGGCGGGATGTAAATTGCCAACAGACACTCGGGAGAAGTGTATGGTGTTTCCTGAAACATCTAGAAAACAAAGCAACAGAGCCTAGGGCACTTCCACTTATGGTCCTATAGCTTAGGGAAATTAAAATCAAAAAGACACAGCCACCCCAAAGTTTGGGACGCCTCTGTTTACAAGAACCTCGTTTACCGTACAAGTTCAACATCGCAGAAAGTGAAAAATGGATAAAGAAGTTGTGGTATTTACTTACAAAGCAATATCACTCAGCAATGAAATCTATGTCATCAGGCCCTTAGCAGCACAATGAGTGGATTCAGGTATGATGATTCTAACTGAAATAAGTCACACAGAAAAAGAAACATCATAAGATATCAGTAATACACGGAATGTAAACTTGGCTACACAGGAACTGAATTACAGAACAGAACAGGGTCTCAAATTTAGAAAACCAACTTATGCTTGCTTAAGGGGAAAGGTGAGTTGGGGTGCTGCATAAAACCAGAGATTGAAATGAGCACAGGTAAAGTTCCTTAAGCCAAATATGGAATAGACAAGAGCTACTCCTTGCTCAACGAAATGGACTCAACACCGCATATTAAATGCCTAAGAATGTACCTGACTAGTAAGTATCTTAAAACCTATGGATTGCTATGTCTCCGAAAGAGAATCAAGCATGTGTACAAGGGCATAAACGCAGCAGTGATAGGATTGGAGAGGTTCGGTGAGCAAATGAAGACCCTTTGAAGTCATATTGCATGGTACCCATTCCACGGGTTTCAACTACCCAGGTTTAAGGTATTCTTCCTTCAGCTAAAACATGCATGTGGAACCTAGAGTATGATCAACCATGTGATCGGGAGACGTGTTCAAATATGTCTCAGTTTTCGTACCCTGGTACTCGGGTGCAACATTCCAGACGCTTTACTAACACCCTCCCGACTTGGAGAGTCAGTCCCTTTAACCTCCTGTTTGGCCCAGTTTGCAATTTCTGCGGAAGATGAACAGGAATAGCGAGAACCAATGAGAGACTAGCTGGAAGGTGTCTGGACGGGCAAATTTAACTCTCATTTCCCACCAGGAAGAGGAATTAACCAAAGGCTCAGCATGCCGTGCCGGAACCAGATTAGGGCCTGAAGCCATCCTGCGGTGTTGCGGCCAGCTCAAAAGAAAGCGAGTTGAAGAAAGGAGCTCAGGGGCACTGTAATTCACAAACCTGCAGAGTTATAAATGACAGCTATCGTCCAAAAATATACTGAAGTAAGGCTGCCAAGAGGACTTGAAAGCGGGGCAGAATTGCAGGAAACCGATTTCAGGAGGCAGACTGGAATTGCATTGAAAGCATAGGAAAAGAGGCAGAACGTCCACAATGATGCACTTGGCCAAAAAGGGCGTATGCGTTTTTTCCTGAATATATTCAGGAAAAAACGCATACGCCCTTTTTGGCCAACCAAGCAAGCTTGCAAAGGAAATCTGCACTACAATGAAGTCTCACTTCCCCCCGGTCAAAAGGGCCATCTGAAAAAAGTGTAAAATCCAGAAAGGCAGGACAGGCCATGGAGAACTGGGAGCCTTGTTATGCTGATGGGCGGGATGTAAATTGCCAACAGACACTCGGGAGAAGTGTATGGTGTTTCCTGAAACATCTAAAAAACAAAGCAACAGAGCCTAGGGCACTTCCACTTATGGTCCTATAGCTTAGGGAAATTAAAATCAAAAAGACACAGCCACCCCAAAGTTTGGGACGCCTCTGTTTACAAGAACCTCGTTTACCGTACAAGTTCAACATCGCAGAAAGTGAAAAATGGATAAAGAAGTTGTGGTATTTACTTACAAAGCAATATCACTCAGCAATGAAATCTATGTCATCAGGCCCTTAGCAGCACAATGAGTGGATTCAGGTATGATGATTCTAACTGAAATAAGTCACACAGAAAAAGAAACATCATAAGATATCAGTAATACACGGAATGTAAACTTGGCTACACAGGAACTGAATTACAGAACAGAACAGGGTCTCAAATTTAGAAAACCAACTTATGCTTGCTTAAGGGGAAAGGTGAGTTGGGGTGCTGCATAAAACCAGAGATTGAAATGAGCACAGGTAAAGTTCCTTAAGCCAAATATGGAATAGACAAGAGCTACTCCTTGCTCAACGAAATGGACTCAACACCGCATATTAAATGCCTAAGAATGTACCTGACTAGTAAGTATCTTAAAACCTATGGATTGCTATGTCTCCGAAAGAGAATCAAGCATGTGTACAGGGGCATAAACGCAGCAGTGATAGGATTGGAGAGGTTCGGTGAGCAAATGAAGACCCTTTGAAGTCATATTGCATGGTACCCATTCCACGGGTTTCAACTACCCAGGTTTAAGGTATTCTTCCTTCAGCTAAAACATGCATGTGGAACCTAGAGTATGATCAACCATGTGATCGGGAGACGTGTTCAAATATGTCTCAGTTTTCGTACCCTGGTACTCGGGTGCAACATTCCAGACGCTTTACTAACACCCTCCCGACTTGGAGAGTCAGTCCCTTTAACCTCCTGTTTGGCCCAGTTTGCAATTTCTGCGGAAGATGAACAGGAATAGCGAGAACCAATGAGAGACTAGCTGGAGGTGTCTGGACGGGCAAATTTAACTCTCATTTCCCACCAGGAAGAGGAATTAACCAAAGGCTCAGCGTGCCGTGCCGGAACCAGATTAGGGCCTGAAGCCATCCTGCGGTGTTGCGGCCAGCTCAAAAGAAAGCGAGTTGAAGAAAGGAGCTCAGGGGCACTGTAATTCACAAACCTGCAGAGTTATAAATGACAGCTATCGTCCAAAAATATACTGAAGTAAGGCTGCCAAGAGGACTTGAAAGCGGGGCAGAATTGCAGGAAACCGATTTCAGGAGGCAGACTGGAATTGCATTGAAAGCATAGGAAAAGAGGCAGAACGTCCACAATGATGCACTTGGCCAAAAAGGGCGTATGCGTTTTTTCCTGAATATATTCAGGAAAAAACGCATACGCCCTTTTTGGCCAACCAAGCAAGCTTGCAAAGGAAATCTGCACTACAATGAAGTCTCACTTCCCCCCGGTCAAAAGGGCCATCTGAAAAAAGTGTAAAATCCAGAAAGACAGGACAGGCCATGGAGAACTGGGAGCCTTGTTATGCTGATGGGCGGGATGTAAATTGCCAACAGACACTCGGGAGAAGTGTATGGTGTTTCCTGAAACATCTAAAAAACAAAGCAACAGAGCCTAGGGCACTTCCATTTATGGTCCTATAGCTTAGGGAAATTAAAATCAAAAAGACACAGCCACCCCAAAGTTTGGGACGCCTCTGTTTACAAGAACCTCGTTTACAGTACAAGTTCAACATCGCAGAAAGTGAAAAATGGATAAAGAAGTTGTGGTATTTACTTACAAAGCAATATCACTCAGCAATGAAATCTATGTCATCAGGCCCTTAGCAGCACAATGAGTGGATTCAGGTATGATGATTCTAACTGAAATAAGTCACACAGAAAAAGAAACATCATAAGATATCAGTAATACACGGAATGTAAACTTGGCTACACAGGAACTGAATTACAGAACAGAACAGGGTCTCAAATTTAGAAAACCAACTTATGCTTGCTTAAGGGTAAAGGTGAGTTGGGGTGCTGCATAAAACCAGAGATTGAAATGAGCACAGATAAAGTTCCTTAAGCCAAATATGGAATAGACAAGAGCTACTCCTTGCTCAACGAAATGGACTCAACACCGCATATTAAATGCCTAAGAATGTACCTGACTAGTAAGTATCTTAAAACCTATGGATTGCTATGTCTCCGAAAGAGAATCAAGCATGTGTACAGGGGCATAAACGCAGCAGTGATAGGATTGGAGAGGTTCGGTGAGCAAATGAAGACCCTTTGAAGTCATATTGCATGGTACCCATTCCACGGGTTTCAACTACCCAGGTTTAAGGTATTCTTCCTTCAGCTAAAACATGCATGTGGAACCTAGAGTATGATCAACCATGTGATCGGGAGACGTGTTCAAATATGTCTCAGTTTTCGTACCCTGGTACTCGGGTGCAACATTCCAGACGCTTTACTAACACCCTCCCGACTTGGAGAGTCAGTCCCTTTAACCTCCTGTTTGGCCCAGTTTGCAATTTCTGCGGAAGATGAACAGGAATAGCGAGAACCAATGAGAGACTAGCTGGAGGTGTCTGGACGGGCAAATTTAACTCTCATTTCCCACCAGGAAGAGGAATTAACCAAAGGCTCAGCGTGCCGTGCCGGAACCAGATTAGGGCCTGAAGCCATCCTGCGGTGTTGCGGCCAGCTCAAAAGAAAGCGAGTTGAAGAAAGGAGCTCAGGGGCACTGTAATTCACAAACCTGCAGAGTTATAAATGACAGCTATCGTCCAAAAATATACTGAAGTAAGGCTGCCAAGAGGACTTGAAAGCGGGGCAGAATTGCAGGAAACCGATTTCAGGAGGTAGACTGGAATTGCATTGAAAGCATAGGAAAAGAGGCAGAACGTCCACAATGATGCACTTGGCCAAAAAGGGCGTATGCGTTTTTTCCTGAATATATTCAGGAAAAAACGCATACGCCCTTTTTGGCCAACCAAGCAAGCTTGCAAAGGAAATCTGCACTACAATGAAGTCTCACTTCCCCCCGGTCAAAAGGGCCATCTGAAAAAAGTGTAAAATCCAGAAAGGCAGGACAGGCCATGGAGAACTGGGAGCCTTGTTATGCTGATGGGCGGGATGTAAATTGCCAACAGACACTCGGGAGAAGTGTATGGTGTTTCCTGAAACATCTAAAAAACAAAGCAACAGAGCCTAGGGCACTTCCACTTATGGTCCTATAGCTTAGGGAAATTAAAATCAAAAAGACACAGCCACCCCAAAGTTTGGGACGCCTCTGTTTACAAGAACCTCGTTTACAGTACAAGTTCAACATCGCAGAAAGTGAAAAATGGATAAAGAAGTTGTGGTATTTACTTACAAAGCAATATCACTCAGCAATGAAATCTATGTCATCAGGCCCTTAGCAGCACAATGAGTGGATTCAGGTATGATGATTCTAACTGAAATAAGTCACACAGAAAAAGAAACATCATAAGATATCAGTAATACACGGAATGTAAACTTGGCTACACAGGAACTGAATTACAGAACAGAACAGGGTCTCAAATTTAGAAAACCAACTTATGCTTGCTTAAGGGGAAAGGTGAGTTGGGGTGCTGCATAAAACCAGAGATTGAAATGAGCACAGATAAAGTTCCTTAAGCCAAATATGGAATAGACAAGAGCTACTCCTTGCTCAACGAAATGGACTCAACACCGCATATTAAATGCCTAAGAATGTACCTGACTAGTAAGTATCTTAAAACCTATGGATTGCTATGTCTCCGAAAGAGAATCAAGCATGTGTACAGGGGCATAAACGCAGCAGTGATAGGATTGGAGAGGTTCGGTGAGCAAATGAAGACCCTTTGAAGTCATATTGCATGGTACCCATTCCACGGGTTTCAACTACCCAGGTTTAAGGTATTCTTCCTTCAGCTAAAACATGCATGTGGAACCTAGAGTATGATCAACCATGTGATCGGGAGACGTGTTCAAATATGTCTCAGTTTTCGTACCCTGGTACTCGGGTGCAACATTCCAGACGCTTTACTAACACCCTCCCGACTTGGAGAGTCAGTCCCTTTAACCTCCTGTTTGGCCCAGTTTGCAATTTCTGCGGAAGATGAACAGGAATAGCGAGAACCAATGAGAGACTAGCTGGAGGTGTCTGGACGGGCAAATTTAACTCTCATTTCCCACCAGGAAGAGGAATTAACCAAAGGCTCAGCATGCCGTGCCGGAACCAGATTAGGGCCTGAAGCCATCCTGCGGTGTTGCGGCCAGCTCAAAAGAAAGCGAGTTGAAGAAAGGAGCTCAGGGGCACTGTAATTCACAAACCTGCAGAGTTATAAATGACAGCTATCGTCCAAAAATATACTGAAGTAAGGCTGCCAAGAGGACTTGAAAGCGGGGCAGAATTGCAGGAAACCGATTTCAGGAGGTAGACTGGAATTGCATTGAAAGCATAGGAAAAGAGGCAGAACGTCCACAATGATGCACTTGGCCAAAAAGGGCGTATGCGTTTTTTCCTGAATATATTCAGGAAAAAACGCATACGCCCTTTTTGGCCAACCAAGCAAGCTTGCAAAGGAAATCTGCACTACAATGAAGTCTCACTTCCCCCCGGTCAAAAGGGCCATCTGAAAAAAGTGTAAAATCCAGAAAGACAGGACAGGCCATGGAGAACTGGGAGCCTTGTTATGCTGATGGGCGGGATGTAAATTGCCAACAGACACTCGGGAGAAGTGTATGGTGTTTCCTGAAACATCTAAAAAACAAAGCAACAGAGCCTAGGGCACTTCCACTTATGGTCCTATAGCTTAGGGAAATTAAAATCAAAAAGACACAGCCACCCCAAAGTTTGGGACGCCTCTGTTTACAAGAACCTCGTTTACAGTACAAGTTCAACATCGCAGAAAGTGAAAAATGGATAAAGAAGTTGTGGTATTTACTTACAAAGCAATATCACTCAGCAATGAAATCTATGTCATCAGGCCCTTAGCAGCACAATGAGTGGATTCAGGTATGATGATTCTAACTGAAATAAGTCACACAGAAAAAGAAACATCATAAGATATCAGTAATACACGGAATGTAAACTTGGCTACACAGGAACTGAATTACAGAACAGAACAGGGTCTCAAATTTAGAAAACCAACTTATGCTTGCTTAAGGGGAAAGGTGAGTTGGGGTGCTGCATAAAACCAGAGATTGAAATGAGCACAGATAAAGTTCCTTAAGCCAAATATGGAATAGACAAGAGCTACTCCTTGCTCAACGAAATGGACTCAACACCGCATATTAAATGCCTAAGAATGTACCTGACTAGTAAGTATCTTAAAACCTATGGATTGCTATGTCTCCGAAAGAGAATCAAGCATGTGTACAGGGGCATAAACGCAGCAGTGATAGGATTGGAGAGGTTCGGTGAGCAAATGAAGACCCTTTGAAGTCATATTGCATGGTACCCATTCCACGGGTTTCAACTACCCAGGTTTAAGGTATTCTTCCTTCAGCTAAAACATGCATGTGGAACCTAGAGTATGATCAACCATGTGATCGGGAGACGTGTTCAAATATGTCTCAGTTTTCGTACCCTGGTACTCGGGTGCAACATTCCAGACGCTTTACTAACACCCTCCCGACTTGGAGAGTCAGTCCCTTTAACCTCCTGTTTGGCCCAGTTTGCAATTTCTGCAGAAGATGAACAGGAATAGCGAGAACCAATGAGAGACTAGCTGGAGGTGTCTGGACGGGCAAATTTAACTCTCATTTCCCACCAGGAAGAGGAATTAACCAAAGGCTCAGCGTGCCGTGCCGGAACAAGATTAGGGCCTGAAGCCATCCTGCGGTGTTGCGGCCAGCTCAAAAGAAAGCGAGTTGAAGAAAGGAGCTCAGGGGCACTGTAATTCACAAACCTGCAGAGTTATAAATGACAGCTATCGTCCAAAAATATACTGAAGTAAGGCTGCCAAGAGGACTTGAAAGCGGGGCAGAATTGCAGGAAACCGATTTCAGGAGGTAGACTGGAATTGCATTGAAAGCATAGGAAAAGAGGCAGAACGTCCACAATGATGCACTTGGCCAAAAAGGGCGTATGCGTTTTTTCCTGAATATATTCAGGAAAAAACGCATACGCCCTTTTTGGCCAACCAAGCAAGCTTGCAAAGGAAATCTGCACTACAATGAAGTCTCACTTGCCCCCGGTCAAAAGGGCCATCTGAAAAAAGTGTAAAATCCAGAAAGGCAGGACAGGCCATGGAGAACTGGGAGCCTTGTTATGCTGATGGGCGGGATGTAAATTGCCAACAGACACTCGGGAGAAGTGTATGGTGTTTCCTGAAACATCTAAAAAACAAAGCAACAGAGCCTAGGGCACTTCCACTTATGGTCCTATAGCTTAGGGAAATTAAAATCAAAAAGACACAGCCACCCCAAAGTTTGGGACGCCTCTGTTTACAAGAACCTCGTTTACCGTACAAGTTCAACATCGCAGAAAGTGAAAAATGGATAAAGAAGTTGTGGTATTTACTTACAAAGCAATATCACTCAGCAATGAAATCTATGTCATCAGGCCCTTAGCAGCACAATGAGTGGATTCAGGTATGATGATTCTAACTGAAATAAGTCACACAGAAAAAGAAACATCATAAGATATCAGTAATACACGGAATGTAAACTTGGCTACACAGGAACTGAATTACAGAACAGAACAGGGTCTCAAATTTAGAAAACCAACTTATGCTTGCTTAAGGGTAAAGGTGAGTTGGGGTGCTGCATAAAACCAGAGATTGAAATGAGCACAGATAAAGTTCCTTAAGCCAAATATGGAATAGACAAGAGCTACTCCTTGCTCAACGAAATGGACTCAACACCGCATATTAAATGCCTAAGAATGTACCTGACTAGTAAGTATCTTAAAACCTATGGATTGCTATGTCTCCGAAAGAGAATCAAGCATGTGTACAGGGGCATAAACGCAGCAGTGATAGGATTGGAGAGGTTCGGTGAGCAAATGAAGACCCTTTGAAGTCATATTGCATGGTACCCATTCCACGGGTTTCAACTACCCAGGTTTAAGGTATTCTTCCTTCAGCTAAAACATGCATGTGGAACCTAGAGTATGATCAACCATGTGATCGGGAGACGTGTTCAAATATGTCTCAGTTTTCGTACCCTGGTACTCGGGTGCAACATTCCAGACGCTTTACTAACACCCTCCCGACTTGGAGAGTCAGTCCCTTTAACCTCCTGTTTGGCCCAGTTTGCAATTTCTGCGGAAGATGAACAGGAATAGCGAGAACCAATGAGAGACTAGCTGGAGGTGTCTGGACGGGCAAATTTAACTCTCATTTCCCACCAGGAAGAGGAATTAACCAAAGGCTCAGCGTGCCGTGCCGGAACCAGATTAGGGCCTGAAGCCATCCTGCGGTGTTGCGGCCAGCTCAAAAGAAAGCGAGTTGAAGAAAGGAGCTCAGGGGCACTGTAATTCACAAACCTGCAGAGTTATAAATGACAGCTATCGTCCAAAAATATACTGAAGTAAGGCTGCCAAGAGGACTTGAAAGCGGGGCAGAATTGCAGGAAACCGATTTCAGGAGGTAGACTGGAATTGCATTGAAAGCATAGGAAAAGAGGCAGAACGTCCACAATGATGCACTTGGCCAAAAAGGGCGTATGCGTTTTTTCCTGAATATATTCAGGAAAAAACGCATACGCCCTTTTTGGCCAACCAAGCAAGCTTGCAAAGGAAATCTGCACTACAATGAAGTCTCACTTGCCCCCGGTCAAAAGGGCCATCTGAAAAAAGTGTAAAATCCAGAAAGGCAGGACAGGCCATGGAGAACTGGGAGCCTTGTTATGCTGATGGGCGGGATGTAAATTGCCAACAGACACTCGGGAGAAGTGTATGGTGTTTCCTGAAACATCTAAAAAACAAAGCAACAGAGCCTAGGGCACTTCCACTTATGGTCCTATAGCTTAGGGAAATTAAAATCAAAAAGACACAGCCACCCCAAAGTTTGGGACGCCTCTGTTTACAAGAACCTCGTTTACCGTACAAGTTCAACATCGCAGAAAGTGAAAAATGGATAAAGAAGTTGTGGTATTTACTTACAAAGCAATATCACTCAGCAATGAAATCTATGTCATCAGGCCCTTAGCAGCACAATGAGTGGATTCAGGTATGATGATTCTAACTGAAATAAGTCACACAGAAAAAGAAACATCATAAGATATCAGTAATACACGGAATGTAAACTTGGCTACACAGGAACTGAATTACAGAACAGAACAGGGTCTCAAATTTAGAAAACCAACTTATGCTTGCTTAAGGGTAAAGGTGAGTTGGGGTGCTGCATAAAACCAGAGATTGAAATGAGCACAGATAAAGTTCCTTAAGCCAAATATGGAATAGACAAGAGCTACTCCTTGCTCAACGAAATGGACTCAACACCGCATATTAAATGCCTAAGAATGTACCTGACTAGTAAGTATCTTAAAACCTATGGATTGCTATGTCTCCGAAAGAGAATCAAGCATGTGTACAGGGGCATAAACGCAGCAGTGATAGGATTGGAGAGGTTCGGTGAGCAAATGAAGACCCTTTGAAGTCATATTGCATGGTACCCATTCCACGGGTTTCAACTACCCAGGTTTAAGGTATTCTTCCTTCAGCTAAAACATGCATGTGGAACCTAGAGTATGATCAACCATGTGATCGGGAGACGTGTTCAAATATGTCTCAGTTTTCGTACCCTGGTACTCGGGTGCAACATTCCAGACGCTTTACTAACACCCTCCCGACTTGGAGAGTCAGTCCCTTTAACCTCCTGTTTGGCCCAGTTTGCAATTTCTGCGGAAGATGAACAGGAATAGCGAGAACCAATGAGACACTAGCTGGAGGTGTCTGGACGGGCAAATTTAACTCTCATTTCCCACCAGGAAGAGGAATTAACCAAAGGCTCAGCGTGCCGTGCCGGAACCAGATTAGGGCCTGAAGCCATCCTGCGGTGTTGCGGCCAGCTCAAAAGAAAGCGAGTTGAAGAAAGGAGCTCAGGGGCACTGTAATTCACAAACCTGCAGAGTTATAAATGACAGCTATCGTCCAAAAATATACTGAAGTAAGGCTGCCAAGAGGACTTGAAAGCGGGGCAGAATTGCAGGAAACCGATTTCAGGAGGTAGACTGGAATTGCATTGAAAGCATAGGAAAAGAGGCAGAACGTCCACAATGATGCACTTGGCCAAAAAGGGCGTATGCGTTTTTTCCTGAATATATTCAGGAAAAAACGCATACGCCCTTTTTGGCCAACCAAGCAAGCTTGCAAAGGAAATCTGCACTACAATGAAGTCTCACTTCCCCCCGGTCAAAAGGGCCATCTGAAAAAAGTGTAAAATCCAGAAAGGCAGGACAGGCCATGGAGAACTGGGAGCCTTGTTATGCTGATGGGCGGGATGTAAATTGCCAACAGACACTCGGGAGAAGTGTATGGTGTTTCCTGAAACATCTAAAAAACAAAGCAACAGAGCCTAGGGCACTTCCACTTATGGTCCTATAGCTTAGGGAAATTAAAATCAAAAAGACACAGCCACCCCAAAGTTTGGGACGCCTCTGTTTACAAGAACCTCGTTTACAGTACAAGTTCAACATCGCAGAAAGTGAAAAATGGATAAAGAAGTTGTGGTATTTACTTACAAAGCAATATCACTCAGCAATGAAATCTATGTCATCAGGCCCTTAGCAGCACAATGAGTGGATTCAGGTATGATGATTCTAACTGAAATAAGTCACACAGAAAAAGAAACATCATAAGATATCAGTAATACACGGAATGTAAACTTGGCTACACAGGAACTGAATTACAGAACAGAACAGGGTCTCAAATTTAGAAAACCAACTTATGCTTGCTTAAGGGGAAAGGTGAGTTGGGGTGCTGCATAAAACCAGAGATTGAAATGAGCACAGATAAAGTTCCTTAAGCCAAATATGGAATAGACAAGAGCTACTCCTTGCTCAACGAAATGGACTCAACACCGCATATTAAATGCCTAAGAATGTACCTGACTAGTAAGTATCTTAAAACCTATGGATTGCTATGTCTCCGAAAGAGAATCAAGCATGTGTACAGGGGCATAAACGCAGCAGTGATAGGATTGGAGAGGTTCGGTGAGCAAATGAAGACCCTTTGAAGTCATATTGCATGGTACCCATTCCACGGGTTTCAACTACCCAGGTTTAAGGTATTCTTCCTTCAGCTAAAACATGCATGTGGAACCTAGAGTATGATCAACCATGTGATCGGGAGACGTGTTCAAATATGTCTCAGTTTTCGTACCCTGGTACTCGGGTGCAACATTCCAGACGCTTTACTAACACCCTCCCGACTTGGAGAGTCAGTCCCTTTAACCTCCTGTTTGGCCCAGTTTGCAATTTCTGCGGAAGATGAACAGGAATAGCGAGAACCAATGAGACACTAGCTGGAGGTGTCTGGACGGGCAAATTTAACTCTCATTTCCCACCAGGAAGAGGAATTAACCAAAGGCTCAGCGTGCCGTGCCGGAACCAGATTAGGGCCTGAAGCCATCCTGCGGTGTTGCGGCCAGCTCAAAAGAAAGCGAGTTGAAGAAAGGAGCTCAGGGGCACTGTAATTCACAAACCTGCAGAGTTATAAATGACAGCTATCGTCCAAAAATATACTGAAGTAAGGCTGCCAAGAGGACTTGAAAGCGGGGCAGAATTGCAGGAAACCGATTTCAGGAGGTAGACTGGAATTGCATTGAAAGCATAGGAAAAGAGGCAGAACGTCCACAATGATGCACTTGGCCAAAAAGGGCGTATGCGTTTTTTCCTGAATATATTCAGGAAAAAACGCATACGCCCTTTTTGGCCAACCAAGCAAGGTTGCAAAGGTAATCTGCACTACAATGTAGTCTCACTTCCCCCCGGTCAAAAGGGCCATCTGAAAAAAGTGTAAAATCCAGAAAGGCAGGACAGGCCATGGAGAACTGGGAGCCTTGTTATGCTGATGGGCGGGATGTAAATTGCCAACAGACACTCGGGAGAAGTGTATGGTGTTTCCTGAAACATCTAAAAAACAAAGCAACAGAGCCTAGGGCACTTCCACTTATGGTCCTATAGCTTAGGGAAATTAAAATCAAAAAGACACAGCCACCCCAAAGTTTGGGACGCCTCTGTTTACAAGAACCTCGTTTACAGTACAAGTTCAACATCGCAGAAAGTGAAAAATGGATAAAGAAGTTGTGGTATTTACTTACAAAGCAATATCACTCAGCAATGAAATCTATGTCATCAGGCCCTTAGCAGCACAATGAGTGGATTCAGGTATGATGATTCTAACTGAAATAAGTCACACAGAAAAAGAAACATCATAAGATATCAGTAATACACGGAATGTAAACTTGGCTACACAGGAACTGAATTACAGAACAGAACAGGGTCTCAAATTTAGAAAACCAACTTATGCTTGCTTAAGGGTAAAGGTGAGTTGGGGTGCTGCATAAAACCAGAGATTGAAATGAGCACAGATAAAGTTCCTTAAGCCAAATATGGAATAGACAAGAGCTACTCCTTGCTCAACGAAATGGACTCAACACCGCATATTAAATGCCTAAGAATGTACCTGACTAGTAAGTATCTTAAAACCTATGGATTGCTATGTCTCCGAAAGAGAATCAAGCATGTGTACAGGGGCATAAACGCAGCAGTGATAGGATTGGAGAGGTTCGGTGAGCAAATGAAGACCCTTTGAAGTCATATTGCATGGTACCCATTCCACGGGTTTCAACTACCCAGGTTTAAGGTATTCTTCCTTCAGCTAAAACATGCATGTGGAACCTAGAGTATGATCAACCATGTGATCGGGAGACGTGTTCAAATATGTCTCAGTTTTCGTACCCTGGTACTCGGGTGCAACATTCCAGACGCTTTACTAACACCCTCCCGACTTGGAGAGTCAGTCCCTTTAACCTCCTGTTTGGCCCAGTTTGCAATTTCTGCGGAAGATGAACAGGAATAGCGAGAACCAATGAGACACTAGCTGGAGGTGTCTGGACGGGCAAATTTAACTCTCATTTCCCACCAGGAAGAGGAATTAACCAAAGGCTCAGCGTGCCGTGCCGGAACCAGATTAGGGCCTGAAGCCATCCTGCGGTGTTGCGGCCAGCTCAAAAGAAAGCGAGTTGAAGAAAGGAGCTCAGGGGCACTGTAATTCACAAACCTGCAGAGTTATAAATGACAGCTATCGTCCAAAAATATACTGAAGTAAGGCTGCCAAGAGGACTTGAAAGCGGGGCAGAATTGCAGGAAACCGATTTCAGGAGGCAGACTGGAATTGCATTGAAAGCATAGGAAAAGAGGCAGAACGTCCACAATGATGCACTTGGCCAAAAAGGGCGTATGCGTTTTTTCCTGAATATATTCAGGAAAAAACGCATACGCCCTTTTTGGCCAACCAAGCAAGCTTGCAAAGGAAATCTGCACTACAATGAAGTCTCACTTCCCCCCGGTCAAAAGGGCCATCTGAAAAAAGTGTAAAATCCAGAAAGGCAGGACAGGCCATGGAGAACTGGGAGCCTTGTTATGCTGATGGGCGGGATGTAAATTGCCAACAGACACTCGGGAGAAGTGTATGGTGTTTCCTGAAACATCTAAAAAACAAAGCAACAGAGCCTAGGGCACTTCCACTTATGGTCCTATAGCTTAGGGAAATTAAAATCAAAAAGACACAGCCACCCCAAAGTTTGGGACGCCTCTGTTTACAAGAACCTCGTTTACAGTACAAGTTCAACATCGCAGAAAGTGAAAAATGGATAAAGAAGTTGTGGTATTTACTTACAAAGCAATATCACTCAGCAATGAAATCTATGTCATCAGGCCCTTAGCAGCACAATGAGTGGATTCAGGTATGATGATTCTAACTGAAATAAGTCACACAGAAAAAGAAACATCATAAGATATCAGTAATACACGGAATGTAAACTTGGCTACACAGGAACTGAATTACAGAACAGAACAGGGTCTCAAATTTAGAAAACCAACTTATGCTTGCTTAAGGGGAAAGGTGAGTTGGGGTGCTGCATAAAACCAGAGATTGAAATGAGCACAGATAAAGTTCCTTAAGCCAAATATGGAATAGACAAGAGCTACTCCTTGCTCAACGAAATGGACTCAACACCGCATATTAAATGCCTAAGAATGTACCTGACTAGTAAGTATCTTAAAACCTATGGATTGCTATGTCTCCGAAAGAGAATCAAGCATGTGTACAGGGGCATAAACGCAGCAGTGATAGGATTGGAGAGGTTCGGTGAGCAAATGAAGACCCTTTGAAGTCATATTGCATGGTACCCATTCCACGGGTTTCAACTACCCAGGTTTAAGGTATTCTTCCTTCAGCTAAAACATGCATGTGGAACCTAGAGTATGATCAACCATGTGATCGGGAGACGTGTTCAAATATGTCTCAGTTTTCGTACCCTGGTACTCGGGTGCAACATTCCAGACGCTTTACTAACACCCTCCCGACTTGGAGAGTCAGTCCCTTTAACCTCCTGTTTGGCCCAGTTTGCAATTTCTGCGGAAGATGAACAGGAATAGCGAGAACCAATGAGACACTAGCTGGAGGTGTCTGGACGGGCAAATTTAACTCTCATTTCCCACCAGGAAGAGGAATTAACCAAAGGCTCAGCGTGCCGTGCCGGAACCAGATTAGGGCCTGAAGCCATCCTGCGGTGTTGCGGCCAGCTCAAAAGAAAGCGAGTTGAAGAAAGGAGCTCAGGGGCACTGTAATTCACAAACCTGCAGAGTTATAAATGACAGCTATCGTCCAAAAATATACTGAAGTAAGGCTGCCAAGAGGACTTGAAAGCGGGGCAGAATTGCAGGAAACCGATTTCAGGAGGTAGACTGGAATTGCATTGAAAGCATAGGAAAAGAGGCAGAACGTCCACAATGATGCACTTGGCCAAAAAGGGCGTATGCGTTTTTTCCTGAATATATTCAGGAAAAAACGCATACGCCCTTTTTGGCCAACCAAGCAAGCTTGCAAAGGAAATCTGCACTACAATGAAGTCTCACTTCCCCCCGGTCAAAAGGGCCATCTGAAAAAAGTGTAAAATCCAGAAAGGCAGGACAGGCCATGGAGAACTGGGAGCCTTGTTATGCTGATGGGCGGGATGTAAATTGCCAACAGACACTCGGGAGAAGTGTATGGTGTTTCCTGAAACATCTAAAAAACAAAGCAACAGAGCCTAGGGCACTTCCACTTATGGTCCTATAGCTTAGGGAAATTAAAATCAAAAAGACACAGCCACCCCAAAGTTTGGGACGCCTCTGTTTACAAGAACCTCGTTTACAGTACAAGTTCAACATCGCAGAAAGTGAAAAATGGATAAAGAAGTTGTGGTATTTACTTACAAAACAATATCTCTCAGCAATGAAATCTATGTCATCAGGCCCTTAGCAGCACAATGAGTGGATTCAGGTATGATGATTCTAACTGAAATAAGTCACACAGAAAAAGAAACATCATAAGATATCAGTAATACACGGAATGTAAACTTGGCTACACAGGAACTGAATTACAGAACAGAACAGGGTCTCAAATTTAGAAAACCAACTTATGCTTGCTTAAGGGGAAAGGTGAGTTGGGGTGCTGCATAAAACCAGAGATTGAAATGAGCACAGATAAAGTTCCTTAAGCCAAATATGGAATAGACAAGAGCTACTCCTTGCTCAACGAAATGGACTCAACACCGCATATTAAATGCCTAAGAATGTACCTGACTAGTAAGTATCTTAAAACCTATGGATTGCTATGTCTCCGAAAGAGAATCAAGCATGTGTACAGGGGCATAAACGCAGCAGTGATAGGATTGGAGAGGTTCGGTGAGCAAATGAAGACCCTTTGAAGTCATATTGCATGGTACCCATTCCACGGGTTTCAACTACCCAGGTTTAAGGTATTCTTCCTTCAGCTAAAACATGCATGTGGAACCTAGAGTATGATCAACCATGTGATCGGGAGACGTGTTCAAATATGTCTCAGTTTTCGTACCCTGGTACTCGGGTGCAACATTCCAGACGCTTTACTAACACCCTCCCGACTTGGAGAGTCAGTCCCTTTAACCTCCTGTTTGGCCCAGTTTGCAATTTCTGCGGAAGATGAACAGGAATAGCGAGAACCAATGAGACACTAGCTGGAGGTGTCTGGACGGGCAAATTTAACTCTCATTTCCCACCAGGAAGAGGAATTAACCAAAGGCTCAGCGTGCCGTGCCGGAACCAGATTAGGGCCTGAAGCCATCCTGCGGTGTTGCGGCCAGCTCAAAAGAAAGCGAGTTGAAGAAAGGAGCTCAGGGGCACTGTAATTCACAAACCTGCAGAGTTATAAATGACAGCTATCGTCCAAAAATATACTGAAGTAAGGCTGCCAAGAGGACTTGAAAGCGGGGCAGAATTGCAGGAAACCGATTTCAGGAGGTAGACTGGAATTGCATTGAAAGCATAGGAAAAGAGGCAGAACGTCCACAATGATGCACTTGGCCAAAAAGGGCGTATGCGTTTTTTCCTGAATATATTCAGGAAAAAACGCATACGCCCTTTTTGGCCAACCAAGCAAGCTTGCAAAGGAAATCTGCACTACAATGAAGTCTCACTTCCCCCCGGTCAAAAGGGCCATCTGAAAAAAGTGTAAAATCCAGAAAGGCAGGACAGGCCATGGAGAACTGGGAGCCTTGTTATGCTGATGGGCGGGATGTAAATTGCCAACAGACACTCGGGAGAAGTGTATGGTGTTTCCTGAAACATCTAAAAAACAAAGCAACAGAGCCTAGGGCACTTCCATTTATGGTCCTATAGCTTAGGGAAATTAAAATCAAAAAGACACAGCCACCCCAAAGTTTGGGACGCCTCTGTTTACAAGAACCTCGTTTACAGTACAAGTTCAACATCGCAGAAAGTGAAAAATGGATAAAGAAGTTGTGGTATTTACTTACAAAACAATATCTCTCAGCAATGAAATCTATGTCATCAGGCCCTTAGCAGCACAATGAGTGGATTCAGGTATGATGATTCTAACTGAAATAAGTCACACAGAAAAAGAAACATCATAAGATATCAGTAATACACGGAATGTAAACTTGGCTACACAGGAACTGAATTACAGAACAGAACAGGGTCTCAAATTTAGAAAACCAACTTATGCTTGCTTAAGGGGAAAGGTGAGTTGGGGTGCTGCATAAAACCAGAGATTGAAATGAGCACAGATAAAGTTCCTTAAGCCAAATATGGAATAGACAAGAGCTACTCCTTGCTCAACGAAATGGACTCAACACCGCATATTAAATGCCTAAGAATGTACCTGACTAGTAAGTATCTTAAAACCTATGGATTGCTATGTCTCCGAAAGAGAATCAAGCATGTGTACAGGGGCATAAACGCAGCAGTGATAGGATTGGAGAGGTTCGGTGAGCAAATGAAGACCCTTTGAAGTCATATTGCATGGTACCCATTCCACGGGTTTCAACTACCCAGGTTTAAGGTATTCTTCCTTCAGCTAAAACATGCATGTGGAACCTAGAGTATGATCAACCATGTGATCGGGAGACGTGTTCAAATATGTCTCAGTTTTCGTACCCTGGTACTCGGGTGCAACATTCCAGACGCTTTACTAACACCCTCCCGACTTGGAGAGTCAGTCCCTTTAACCTCCTGTTTGGCCCAGTTTGCAATTTCTGCGGAAGATGAACAGGAATAGCGAGAACCAATGAGACACTAGCTGGAGGTGTCTGGACGGGCAAATTTAACTCTCATTTCCCACCAGGAAGAGGAATTAACCAAAGGCTCAGCGTGCCGTGCCGGAACCAGATTAGGGCCTGAAGCCATCCTGCGGTGTTGCGGCCAGCTCAAAAGAAAGCGAGTTGAAGAAAGGAGCTCAGGGGCACTGTAATTCACAAACCTGCAGAGTTATAAATGACAGCTATCGTCCAAAAATATACTGAAGTAAGGCTGCCAAGAGGACTTGAAAGCGGGGCAGAATTGCAGGAAACCGATTTCAGGAGGTAGACTGGAATTGCATTGAAAGCATAGGAAAAGAGGCAGAACGTCCACAATGATGCACTTGGCCAAAAAGGGCGTATGCGTTTTTTCCTGAATATATTCAGGAAAAAACGCATACGCCCTTTTTGGCCAACCAAGCAAGCTTGCAAAGGAAATCTGCACTACAATGAAGTCTCACTTCCCCCCGGTCAAAAGGGCCATCTGAAAAAAGTGTAAAATCCAGAAAGGCAGGACAGGCCATGGAGAACTGGGAGCCTTGTTATGCTGATGGGCGGGATGTAAATTGCCAACAGACACTCGGGAGAAGTGTATGGTGTTTCCTGAAACATCTAAAAAACAAAGCAACAGAGCCTAGGGCACTTCCACTTATGGTCCTATAGCTTAGGGAAATTAAAATCAAAAAGACACAGCCACCCCAAAGTTTGGGACGCCTCTGTTTACAAGAACCTCGTTTACAGTACAAGTTCAACATCGCAGAAAGTGAAAAATGGATAAAGAAGTTGTGGTATTTACTTACAAAGCAATATCACTCAGCAATGAAATCTATGTCATCAGGCCCTTAGCAGCACAATGAGTGGATTCAGGTATGATGATTCTAACTGAAATAAGTCACACAGAAGAAGAAACATCATAAGATATCAGTAATACACGGAATGTAAACTTGGCTACACAGGAACTGAATTACAGAACAGAACAGGGTCTCAAATTTAGAAAACCAACTTATGCTTGCTTAAGGGGAAAGGGGAGTTGGGGTGCTGCATAAAACCAGAGATTGAAATGAGCACAGATAAAGTTCCTTAAGCCAAATATGGAATAGACAAGAGCTACTCCTTGCTCAACGAAATGGACTCAACACCGCATATTAAATGCCTAAGAATGTACCTGACTAGTAAGTATCTTAAAACCTATGGATTGCTATGTCTCCGAAAGAGAATCAAGCATGTGTACAGGGGCATAAACGCAGCAGTGATAGGATTGGAGAGGTTCGGTGAGCAAATGAAGACCCTTTGAAGTCATATTGCATGGTACCCATTCCACGGGTTTCAACTACCCAGGTTTAAGGTATTCTTCCTTCAGCTAAAACATGCATGTGGAACCTAGAGTATGATCAACCATGTGATCGGGAGACGTGTTCAAATATGTCTCAGTTTTCGTACCCTGGTACTCGGGTGCAACATTCCAGACGCTTTACTAACACCCTCCCGACTTGGAGAGTCAGTCCCTTTAACCTCCTGTTTGGCCCAGTTTGCAATTTCTGCGGAAGATGAACAGGAATAGCGAGAACCAATGAGACACTAGCTGGAGGTGTCTGGACGGGCAAATTTAACTCTCATTTCCCACCAGGAAGAGGAATTAACCAAAGGCTCAGCGTGCCGTGCCGGAACCAGATTAGGGCCTGAAGCCATCCTGCGGTGTTGCGGCCAGCTCAAAAGAAAGCGAGTTGAAGAAAGGAGCTCAGGGGCACTGTAATTCACAAACCTGCAGAGTTATAAATGACAGCTATCGTCCAAAAATATACTGAAGTAAGGCTGCCAAGAGGACTTGAAAGCGGGGCAGAATTGCAGGAAACCGATTTCAGGAGGTAGACTGGAATTGCATTGAAAGCATAGGAAAAGAGGCAGAACGTCCACAATGATGCACTTGGCCAAAAAGGGCGTATGCGTTTTTTCCTGAATATATTCAGGAAAAAACGCATACGCCCTTTTTGGCCAACCAAGCAAGCTTGCAAAGGAAATCTGCACTACAATGAAGTCTCACTTCCCCCCGGTCAAAAGGGCCATCTGAAAAAAGTGTAAAATCCAGAAAGGCAGGACAGGCCATGGAGAACTGGGAGCCTTGTTATGCTGATGGGCGGGATGTAAATTGCCAACAGACACTCGGGAGAAGTGTATGGTGTTTCCTGAAACATCTAAAAAACAAAGCAACAGAGCCTAGGGCACTTCCACTTATGGTCCTATAGCTTAGGGAAATTAAAATCAAAAAGACACAGCCACCCCAAAGTTTGGGACGCCTCTGTTTACAAGAACCTCGTTTACAGTACAAGTTCAACATCGCAGAAAGTGAAAAATGGATAAAGAAGTTGTGGTATTTACTTACAAAACAATATCTCTCAGCAATGAAATCTATGTCATCAGGCCCTTAGCAGCACAATGAGTGGATTCAGGTATGATGATTCTAACTGAAATAAGTCACACAGAAAAAGAAACATCATAAGATATCAGTAATACACGGAATGTAAACTTGGCTACACAGGAACTGAATTACAGAACAGAACAGGGTCTCAAATTTAGAAAACCAACTTATGCTTGCTTAAGGGGAAAGGTGAGTTGGGGTGCTGCATAAAACCAGAGATTGAAATGAGCACAGATAAAGTTCCTTAAGCCAAATATGGAATAGACAAGAGCTACTCCTTGCTCAACGAAATGGACTCAACACCGCATATTAAATGCCTAAGAATGTACCTGACTAGTAAGTATCTTAAAACCTATGGATTGCTATGTCTCCGAAAGAGAATCAAGCATGTGTACAGGGGCATAAACGCAGCAGTGATAGGATTGGAGAGGTTCGGTGAGCAAATGAAGACCCTTTGAAGTCATATTGCATGGTACCCATTCCACGGGTTTCAACTACCCAGGTTTAAGGTATTCTTCCTTCAGCTAAAACATGCATGTGGAACCTAGAGTATGATCAACCATGTGATCGGGAGACGTGTTCAAATATGTCTCAGTTTTCGTACCCTGGTACTCGGGTGCAACATTCCAGACGCTTTACTAACACCCTCCCGACTTGGAGAGTCAGTCCCTTTAACCTCCTGTTTGGCCCAGTTTGCAATTTCTGCGGAAGATGAACAGGAATAGCGAGAACCAATGAGACACTAGCTGGAGGTGTCTGGACGGGCAAATTTAACTCTCATTTCCCACCAGGAAGAGGAATTAACCAAAGGCTCAGCGTGCCGTGCCGGAACCAGATTAGGGCCTGAAGCCATCCTGCGGTGTTGCGGCCAGCTCAAAAGAAAGCGAGTTGAAGAAAGGAGCTCAGGGGCACTGTAATTCACAAACCTGCAGAGTTATAAATGACAGCTATCGTCCAAAAATATACTGAAGTAAGGCTGCCAAGAGGACTTGAAAGCGGGGCAGAATTGCAGGAAACCGATTTCAGGAGGTAGACTGGAATTGCATTGAAAGCATAGGAAAAGAGGCAGAACGTCCACAATGATGCACTTGGCCAAAAAGGGCGTATGCGTTTTTTCCTGAATATATTCAGGAAAAAACGCATACGCCCTTTTTGGCCAACCAAGCAAGCTTGCAAAGGAAATCTGCACTACAATGAAGTCTCACTTCCCCCCGGTCAAAAGGGCCATCTGAAAAAAGTGTAAAATCCAGAAAGGCAGGACAGGCCATGGAGAACTGGGAGCCTTGTTATGCTGATGGGCGGGATGTAAATTGCCAACAGACACTCGGGAGAAGTGTATGGTGTTTCCTGAAACATCTAAAAAACAAAGCAACAGAGCCTAGGGCACTTCCACTTATGGTCCTATAGCTTAGGGAAATTAAAATCAAAAAGACACAGCCACCCCAAAGTTTGGGACGCCTCTGTTTACAAGAACCTCGTTTACAGTACAAGTTCAACATCGCAGAAAGTGAAAAATGGATAAAGAAGTTGTGGTATTTACTTACAAAACAATATCTCTCAGCAATGAAATCTATGTCATCAGGCCCTTAGCAGCACAATGAGTGGATTCAGGTATGATGATTCTAACTGAAATAAGTCACACAGAAAAAGAAACATCATAAGATATCAGTAATACACGGAATGTAAACTTGGCTACACAGGAACTGAATTACAGAACAGAACAGGGTCTCAAATTTAGAAAACCAACTTATGCTTGCTTAAGGGGAAAGGTGAGTTGGGGTGCTGCATAAAACCAGAGATTGAAATGAGCACAGATAAAGTTCCTTAAGCCAAATATGGAATAGACAAGAGCTACTCCTTGCTCAACGAAATGGACTCAACACCGCATATTAAATGCCTAAGAATGTACCTGACTAGTAAGTATCTTAAAACCTATGGATTGCTATGTCTCCGAAAGAGAATCAAGCATGTGTACAGGGGCATAAACGCAGCAGTGATAGGATTGGAGAGGTTCGGTGAGCAAATGAAGACCCTTTGAAGTCATATTGCATGGTACCCATTCCACGGGTTTCAACTACCCAGGTTTAAGGTATTCTTCCTTCAGCTAAAACATGCATGTGGAACCTAGAGTATGATCAACCATGTGATCGGGAGACGTGTTCAAATATGTCTCAGTTTTCGTACCCTGGTACTCGGGTGCAACATTCCAGACGCTTTACTAACACCCTCCCGACTTGGAGAGTCAGTCCCTTTAACCTCCTGTTTGGCCCAGTTTGCAATTTCTGCGGAAGATGAACAGGAATAGCGAGAACCAATGAGACACTAGCTGGAGGTGTCTGGACGGGCAAATTTAACTCTCATTTCCCACCAGGAAGAGGAATTAACCAAAGGCTCAGCGTGCCGTGCCGGAACCAGATTAGGGCCTGAAGCCATCCTGCGGTGTTGCGGCCAGCTCAAAAGAAAGCGAGTTGAAGAAAGGAGCTCAGGGGCACTGTAATTCACAAACCTGCAGAGTTATAAATGACAGCTATCGTCCAAAAATATACTGAAGTAAGGCTGCCAAGAGGACTTGAAAGCGGGGCAGAATTGCAGGAAACCGATTTCAGGAGGTAGACTGGAATTGCATTGAAAGCATAGGAAAAGAGGCAGAACGTCCACAATGATGCACTTGGCCAAAAAGGGCGTATGCGTTTTTTCCTGAATATATTCAGGAAAAAACGCATACGCCCTTTTTGGCCAACCAAGCAAGCTTGCAAAGGAAATCTGCACTACAATGAAGTCTCACTTCCCCCCGGTCAAAAGGGCCATCTGAAAAAAGTGTAAAATCCAGAAAGGCAGGACAGGCCATGGAGAACTGGGAGCCTTGTTATGCTGATGGGCGGGATGTAAATTGCCAACAGACACTCGGGAGAAGTGTATGGTGTTTCCTGAAACATCTAAAAAACAAAGCAACAGAGCCTAGGGCACTTCCACTTATGGTCCTATAGCTTAGGGAAATTAAAATCAAAAAGACACAGCCACCCCAAAGTTTGGGACGCCTCTGTTTACAAGAACCTCGTTTACAGTACAAGTTCAACATCGCAGAAAGTGAAAAATGGATAAAGAAGTTGTGGTATTTACTTACAAAGCAATATCACTCAGCAATGAAATCTATGTCATCAGGCCCTTAGCAGCACAATGAGTGGATTCAGGTATGATGATTCTAACTGAAATAAGTCACACAGAAAAAGAAACATCATAAGATATCAGTAATACACGGAATGTAAACTTGGCTACACAGGAACTGAATTACAGAACAGAACAGGGTCTCAAATTTAGAAAACCAACTTATGCTTGCTTAAGGGTAAAGGTGAGTTGGGGTGCTGCATAAAACCAGAGATTGAAATGAGCACAGATAAAGTTCCTTAAGCCAAATATGGAATAGACAAGAGCTACTCCTTGCTCAACGAAATGGACTCAACACCGCATATTAAATGCCTAAGAATGTACCTGACTAGTAAGTATCTTAAAACCTATGGATTGCTATGTCTCCGAAAGAGAATCAAGCATGTGTACAGGGGCATAAACGCAGCAGTGATAGGATTGGAGAGGTTCGGTGAGCAAATGAAGACCCTTTGAAGTCATATTGCATGGTACCCATTCCACGGGTTTCAACTACCCAGGTTTAAGGTATTCTTCCTTCAGCTAAAACATGCATGTGGAACCTAGAGTATGATCAACCATGTGATCGGGAGACGTGTTCAAATATGTCTCAGTTTTCGTACCCTGGTACTCGGGTGCAACATTCCAGACGCTTTACTAACACCCTCCCGACTTGGAGAGTCAGTCCCTTTAACCTCCTGTTTGGCCCAGTTTGCAATTTCTGCGGAAGATGAACAGGAATAGTGAGAACCAATGAGACACTAGCTGGAGGTGTCTGGACGGGCAAATTTAACTCTCATTTCCCACCAGGAAGAGGAATTAACCAAAGGCTCAGCGTGCCGTGCCGGAACCAGATTAGGGCCTGAAGCCATCCTGCGGTGTTGCGGCCAGCTCAAAAGAAAGCGAGTTGAAGAAAGGAGCTCAGGGGCACTGTAATTCACAAACCTGCAGAGTTATAAATGACAGCTATCGTCCAAAAATATACTGAAGTAAGGCTGCCAAGAGGACTTGAAAGCGGGGCAGAATTGCAGGAAACCGATTTCAGGAGGTAGACTGGAATTGCATTGAAAGCATAGGAAAAGAGGCAGAACGTCCACAATGATGCACTTGGCCAAAAAGGGCGTATGCGTTTTTTCCTGAATATATTCAGGAAAAAACGCATACGCCCTTTTTGGCCAACCAAGCAAGCTTGCAAAGGAAATCTGCACTACAATGAAGTCTCACTTCCCCCCGGTCAAAAGGGCCATCTGAAAAAAGTGTAAAATCCAGAAAGGCAGGACAGGCCATGGAGAACTGGGAGCCTTGTTATGCTGATGGGCGGGATGTAAATTGCCAACAGACACTCGGGAGAAGTGTATGGTGTTTCCTGAAACATCTAAAAAACAAAGCAACAGAGCCTAGGGCACTTCCACTTATGGTCCTATAGCTTAGGGAAATTAAAATCAAAAAGACACAGCCACCCCAAAGTTTGGGACGCCTCTGTTTACAAGAACCTCGTTTACAGTACAAGTTCAACATCGCAGAAAGTGAAAAATGGATAAAGAAGTTGTGGTATTTACTTACAAAACAATATCTCTCAGCAATGAAATCTATGTCATCAGGCCCTTAGCAGCACAATGAGTGGATTCAGGTATGATGATTCTAACTGAAATAAGTCACACAGAAAAAGAAACATCATAAGATATCAGTAATACACGGAATGTAAACTTGGCTACACAGGAACTGAATTACAGAACAGAACAGGGTCTCAAATTTAGAAAACCAACTTATGCTTGCTTAAGGGGAAAGGTGAGTTGGGGTGCTGCATAAAACCAGAGATTGAAATGAGCACAGATAAAGTTCCTTAAGCCAAATATGGAATAGACAAGAGCTACTCCTTGCTCAACGAAATGGACTCAACACCGCATATTAAATGCCTAAGAATGTACCTGACTAGTAAGTATCTTAAAACCTATGGATTGCTATGTCTCCGAAAGAGAATCAAGCATGTGTACAGGGGCATAAACGCAGCAGTGATAGGATTGGAGAGGTTCGGTGAGCAAATGAAGACCCTTTGAAGTCATATTGCATGGTACCCATTCCACGGGTTTCAACTACCCAGGTTTAAGGTATTCTTCCTTCAGCTAAAACATGCATGTGGAACCTAGAGTATGATCAACCATGTGATCGGGAGACGTGTTCAAATATGTCTCAGTTTTCGTACCCTGGTACTCGGGTGCAACATTCCAGACGCTTTACTAACACCCTCCCGACTTGGAGAGTCAGTCCCTTTAACCTCCTGTTTGGCCCAGTTTGCAATTTCTGCGGAAGATGAACAGGAATAGCGAGAACCAATGAGACACTAGCTGGAGGTGTCTGGACGGGCAAATTTAACTCTCATTTCCCACCAGGAAGAGGAATTAACCAAAGGCTCAGCGTGCCGTGCCGGAACCAGATTAGGGCCTGAAGCCATCCTGCGGTGTTGCGGCCAGCTCAAAAGAAAGCGAGTTGAAGAAAGGAGCTCAGGGGCACTGTAATTCACAAACCTGCAGAGTTATAAATGACAGCTATCGTCCAAAAATATACTGAAGTAAGGCTGCCAAGAGGACTTGAAAGCGGGGCAGAATTGCAGGAAACCGATTTCAGGAGGTAGACTGGAATTGCATTGAAAGCATAGGAAAAGAGGCAGAACGTCCACAATGATGCACTTGACCAAAAAGGGCGTATGCGTTTTTTCCTGAATATATTCAGGAAAAAACGCATACGCCCTTTTTGGCCAACCAAGCAAGCTTGCAAAGGAAATCTGCACTACAATGAAGTCTCACTTCCCCCCGGTCAAAAGGGCCATCTGAAAAAAGTGTAAAATCCAGAAAGGCAGGACAGGCCATGGAGAACTGGGAGCCTTGTTATGCTGATGGGCGGGATGTAAATTGCCAACAGACACTCGGGAGAAGTGTATGGTGTTTCCTGAAACATCTAAAAAACAAAGCAACAGAGCCTAGGGCACTTCCACTTATGGTCCTATAGCTTAGGGAAATTAAAATCAAAAAGACACAGCCACCCCAAAGTTTGGGACGCCTCTGTTTACAAGAACCTCGTTTACAGTACAAGTTCAACATCGCAGAAAGTGAAAAATGGATAAAGAAGTTGTGGTATTTACTTACAAAGCAATATCACTCAGCAATGAAATCTATGTCATCAGGCCCTTAGCAGCACAATGAGTGGATTCAGGTATGATGATTCTAACTGAAATAAGTCACACAGAAAAAGAAACATCATAAGATATCAGTAATACACGGAATGTAAACTTGGCTACACAGGAACTGAATTACAGAACAGAACAGGGTCTCAAATTTAGAAAACCAACTTATGCTTGCTTAAGGGGAAAGGTGAGTTGGGGTGCTGCATAAAACCAGAGATTGAAATGAGCACAGATAAAGTTCCTTAAGCCAAATATGGAATAGACAAGAGCTACTCCTTGCTCAACGAAATGGACTCAACACCGCATATTAAATGCCTAAGAATGTACCTGACTAGTAAGTATCTTAAAACCTATGGATTGCTATGTCTCCGAAAGAGAATCAAGCATGTGTACAGGGGCATAAACGCAGCAGTGATAGGATTGGAGAGGTTCGGTGAGCAAATGAAGACCCTTTGAAGTCATATTGCATGGTACCCATTCCACGGGTTTCAACTACCCAGGTTTAAGGTATTCTTCCTTCAGCTAAAACATGCATGTGGAACCTAGAGTATGATCAACCATGTGATCGGGAGACGTGTTCAAATATGTCTCAGTTTTCGTACCCTGGTACTCGGGTGCAACATTCCAGACGCTTTACTAACACCCTCCCGACTTGGAGAGTCAGTCCCTTTAACCTCCTGTTTGGCCCAGTTTGCAATTTCTGCGGAAGATGAACAGGAATAGCGAGAACCAATGAGAGACTAGCTGGAGGTGTCTGGACGGGCAAATTTAACTCTCATTTCCCACCAGGAAGAGGAATTAACCAAAGGCTCAGCGTGCCGTGCCGGAACCAGATTAGGGCCTGAAGCCATCCTGCGGTGTTGCGGCCAGCTCAAAAGAAAGCGAGTTGAAGAAAGGAGCTCAGGGGCACTGTAATTCACAAACCTGCAGAGTTATAAATGACAGCTATCGTCCAAAAATATACTGAAGTAAGGCTGCCAAGAGGACTTGAAAGCGGGGCAGAATTGCAGGAAACCGATTTCAGGAGGCAGACTGGAATTGCATTGAAAGCAAAGGAAAAGAGGCAGAACGTCCACAATGATGCACTTGGCCAAAAAGGGCGTATGCGTTTTTTCCTGAATATATTCAGGAAAAAACGCATACGCCCTTTTTGGCCAACCAAGCAAGCTTGCAAAGGAAATCTGCACTACAATGAAGTCTCACTTCCCCCCGGTCAAAAGGGCCATCTGAAAAAAGTGTAAAATCCAGAAAGGCAGGACAGGCCATGGAGAACTGGGAGCCTTGTTATGCTGATGGGCGGGATGTAAATTGCCAACAGACACTCGGGAGAAGTGTATGGTGTTTCCTGAAACATCTAAAAAACAAAGCAACAGAGCCTAGGGCACTTCCACTTATGGTCCTATAGCTTAGGGAAATTAAAATCAAAAAGACACAGCCACCCCAAAGTTTGGGACGCCTCTGTTTACAAGAACCTCGTTTACAGTACAAGTTCAACATCGCAGAAAGTGAAAAATGGATAAAGAAGTTGTGGTATTTACTTACAAAGCAATATCACTCAGCAATGAAATCTATGTCATCAGGCCCTTAGCAGCACAATGAGTGGATTCAGGTATGATGATTCTAACTGAAATAAGTCACACAGAAAAAGAAACATCATAAGATATCAGTAATACACGGAATGTAAACTTGGCTACACAGGAACTGAATTACAGAACAGAACAGGGTCTCAAATTTAGAAAACCAACTTATGCTTGCTTAAGGGGAAAGGTGAGTTGGGGTGCTGCATAAAACCAGAGATTGAAATGAGCACAGATAAAGTTCCTTAAGCCAAATATGGAATAGACAAGAGCTACTCCTTGCTCAACGAAATGGACTCAACACCCCATATTAAATGCCTAAGAATGTACCTGACTAGTAAGTATCTTAAAACCTATGGATTGCTATGTCTCCGAAAGAGAATCAAGCATGTGTACAGGGGCATAAACGCAGCAGTGATAGGATTGGAGAGGTTCGGTGAGCAAATGAAGACCCTTTGAAGTCATATTGCATGGTACCCATTCCACGGGTTTCAACTACCCAGGTTTAAGGTATTCTTCCTTCAGCTAAAACATGCATGTGGAACCTAGAGTATGATCAACCATGTGATCGGGAGACGTGTTCAAATATGTCTCAGTTTTCGTACCCTGGTACTCGGGTGCAACATTCCAGACGCTTTACTAACACCCTCCCGACTTGGAGAGTCAGTCCCTTTAACCTCCTGTTTGGCCCAGTTTGCAATTTCTGCGGAAGATGAACAGGAATAGCGAGAACCAATGAGACACTAGCTGGAGGTGTCTGGACGGGCAAATTTAACTCTCATTTCCCACCAGGAAGAGGAATTAACCAAAGGCTCAGCGTGCCGTGCCGGAACCAGATTAGGGCCTGAAGCCATCCTGCGGTGTTGCGGCCAGCTCAAAAGAAAGCGAGTTGAAGAAAGGAGCTCAGGGGCACTGTAATTCACAAACCTGCAGAGTTATAAATGACAGCTATCGTCCAAAAATATACTGAAGTAAGGCTGCCAAGAGGACTTGAAAGCGGGGCAGAATTGCAGGAAACCGATTTCAGGAGGTAGACTGGAATTGCATTGAAAGCATAGGAAAAGAGGCAGAACGTCCACAATGATGCACTTGGCCAAAAAGGGCGTATGCGTTTTTTCCTGAATATATTCAGGAAAAAACGCATACGCCCTTTTTGGCCAACCAAGCAAGCTTGCAAAGGAAATCTGCACTACAATGAAGTCTCACTTCCCCCCGGTCAAAAGGGCCATCTGAAAAAAGTGTAAAATCCAGAAAGGCAGGACAGGCCATGGAGAACTGGGAGCCTTGTTATGCTGATGGGCGGGATGTAAATTGCCAACAGACACTCGGGAGAAGTGTATGGTGTTTCCTGAAACATCTAAAAAACAAAGCAACAGAGCCTAGGGCACTTCCACTTATGGTCCTATAGCTTAGGGAAATTAAAATCAAAAAGACACAGCCACCCCAAAGTTTGGGACGCCTCTGTTTACAAGAACCTCGTTTACAGTACAAGTTCAACATCGCAGAAAGTGAAAAATGGATAAAGAAGTTGTGGTATTTACTTACAAAACAATATCTCTCAGCAATGAAATCTATGTCATCAGGCCCTTAGCAGCACAATGAGTGGATTCAGGTATGATGATTCTAACTGAAATAAGTCACACAGAAAAAGAAACATCATAAGATATCAGTAATACACGGAATGTAAACTTGGCTACACAGGAACTGAATTACAGAACAGAACAGGGTCTCAAATTTAGAAAACCAACTTATGCTTGCTTAAGGGGAAAGGTGAGTTGGGGTGCTGCATAAAACCAGAGATTGAAATGAGCACAGATAAAGTTCCTTAAGCCAAATATGGAATAGACAAGAGCTACTCCTTGCTCAACGAAATGGACTCAACACCGCATATTAAATGCCTAAGAATGTACCTGACTAGTAAGTATCTTAAAACCTATGGATTGCTATGTCTCCGAAAGAGAATCAAGCATGTGTACAGGGGCATAAACGCAGCAGTGATAGGATTGGAGAGGTTCGGTGAGCAAATGAAGACCCTTTGAAGTCATATTGCATGGTACCCATTCCACGGGTTTCAACTACCCAGGTTTAAGGTATTCTTCCTTCAGCTAAAACATGCATGTGGAACCTAGAGTATGATCAACCATGTGATCGGGAGACGTGTTCAAATATGTCTCAGTTTTCGTACCCTGGTACTCGGGTGCAACATTCCAGACGCTTTACTAACACCCTCCCGACTTGGAGAGTCAGTCCCTTTAACCTCCTGTTTGGCCCAGTTTGCAATTTCTGCGGAAGATGAACAGGAATAGCGAGAACCAATGAGACACTAGCTGGAGGTGTCTGGACGGGCAAATTTAACTCTCATTTCCCACCAGGAAGAGGAATTAACCAAAGGCTCAGCGTGCCGTGCCGGAACCAGATTAGGGCCTGAAGCCATCCTGCGGTGTTGCGGCCAGCTCAAAAGAAAGCGAGTTGAAGAAAGGAGCTCAGGGGCACTGTAATTCACAAACCTGCAGAGTTATAAATGACAGCTATCGTCCAAAAATATACTGAAGTAAGGCTGCCAAGAGGACTTGAAAGCGGGGCAGAATTGCAGGAAACCGATTTCAGGAGGTAGACTGGAATTGCATTGAAAGCATAGGAAAAGAGGCAGAACGTCCACAATGATGCACTTGACCAAAAAGGGCGTATGCGTTTTTTCCTGAATATATTCAGGAAAAAACGCATACGCCCTTTTTGGCCAACCAAGCAAGCTTGCAAAGGAAATCTGCACTACAATGAAGTCTCACTTCCCCCCGGTCAAAAGGGCCATCTGAAAAAAGTGTAAAATCCAGAAAGGCAGGACAGGCCATGGAGAACTGGGAGCCTTGTTATGCTGATGGGCGGGATGTAAATTGCCAACAGACACTCGGGAGAAGTGTATGGTGTTTCCTGAAACATCTAAAAAACAAAGCAACAGAGCCTAGGGCACTTCCACTTATGGTCCTATAGCTTAGGGAAATTAAAATCAAAAAGACACAGCCACCCCAAAGTTTGGGACGCCTCTGTTTACAAGAACCTCGTTTACAGTACAAGTTCAACATCGCAGAAAGTGAAAAATGGATAAAGAAGTTGTGGTATTTACTTACAAAGCAATATCACTCAGCAATGAAATCTATGTCATCAGGCCCTTAGCAGCACAATGAGTGGATTCAGGTATGATGATTCTAACTGAAATAAGTCACACAGAAAAAGAAACATCATAAGATATCAGTAATACACGGAATGTAAACTTGGCTACACAGGAACTGAATTACAGAACAGAACAGGGTCTCAAATTTAGAAAACCAACTTATGCTTGCTTAAGGGGAAAGGTGAGTTGGGGTGCTGCATAAAACCAGAGATTGAAATGAGCACAGATAAAGTTCCTTAAGCCAAATATGGAATAGACAAGAGCTACTCCTTGCTCAACGAAATGGACTCAACACCGCATATTAAATGCCTAAGAATGTACCTGACTAGTAAGTATCTTAAAACCTATGGATTGCTATGTCTCCGAAAGAGAATCAAGCATGTGTACAGGGGCATAAACGCAGCAGTGATAGGATTGGAGAGGTTCGGTGAGCAAATGAAGACCCTTTGAAGTCATATTGCATGGTACCCATTCCACGGGTTTCAACTACCCAGGTTTAAGGTATTCTTCCTTCAGCTAAAACATGCATGTGGAACCTAGAGTATGATCAACCATGTGATCGGGAGACGTGTTCAAATATGTCTCAGTTTTCGTACCCTGGTACTCGGGTGCAACATTCCAGACGCTTTACTAACACCCTCCCGACTTGGAGAGTCAGTCCCTTTAACCTCCTGTTTGGCCCAGTTTGCAATTTCTGCGGAAGATGAACAGGAATAGCGAGAACCAATGAGAGACTAGCTGGAGGTGTCTGGACGGGCAAATTTAACTCTCATTTCCCACCAGGAAGAGGAATTAACCAAAGGCTCAGCGTGCCGTGCCGGAACCAGATTAGGGCCTGAAGCCATCCTGCGGTGTTGCGGCCAGCTCAAAAGAAAGCGAGTTGAAGAAAGGAGCTCAGGGGCACTGTAATTCACAAACCTGCAGAGTTATAAATGACAGCTATCGTCCAAAAATATACTGAAGTAAGGCTGCCAAGAGGACTTGAAAGCGGGGCAGAATTGCAGGAAACCGATTTCAGGAGGTAGACTGGAATTGCATTGAAAGCATAGGAAAAGAGGCAGAACGTCCACAATGATGCACTTGGCCAAAAAGGGCGTATGCGTTTTTTCCTGAATATATTCAGGAAAAAACGCATACGCCCTTTTTGGCCAACCAAGCAAGCTTGCAAAGGAAATCTGCACTACAATGAAGTCTCACTTCCCCCCGGTCAAAAGGGCCATCTGAAAAAAGTGTAAAATCCAGAAAGGCAGGACAGGCCATGGAGAACTGGGAGCCTTGTTATGCTGATGGGCGGGATGTAAATTGCCAACAGACACTCGGGAGAAGTGTATGGTGTTTCCTGAAACATCTAAAAAACAAAGCAACAGAGCCTAGGGCACTTCCACTTATGGTCCTATAGCTTAGGGAAATTAAAATCAAAAAGACACAGCCACCCCAAAGTTTGGGACGCCTCTGTTTACAAGAACCTCGTTTACAGTACAAGTTCAACATCGCAGAAAGTGAAAAATGGATAAAGAAGTTGTGGTATTTACTTACAAAACAATATCTCTCAGCAATGAAATCTATGTCATCAGGCCCTTAGCAGCACAATGAGTGGATTCAGGTATGATGATTCTAACTGAAATAAGTCACACAGAAAAAGAAACATCATAAGATATCAGTAATACACGGAATGTAAACTTGGCTACACAGGAACTGAATTACAGAACAGAACAGGGTCTCAAATTTAGAAAACCAACTTATGCTTGCTTAAGGGGAAAGGTGAGTTGGGGTGCTGCATAAAACCAGAGATTGAAATGAGCACAGATAAAGTTCCTTAAGCCAAATATGGAATAGACAAGAGCTACTCCTTGCTCAACGAAATGGACTCAACACCGCATATTAAATGCCTAAGAATGTACCTGACTAGTAAGTATCTTAAAACCTATGGATTGCTATGTCTCCGAAAGAGAATCAAGCATGTGTACAGGGGCATAAACGCAGCAGTGATAGGATTGGAGAGGTTCGGTGAGCAAATGAAGACCCTTTGAAGTCATATTGCATGGTACCCATTCCACGGGTTTCAACTACCCAGGTTTAAGGTATTCTTCCTTCAGCTAAAACATGCATGTGGAACCTAGAGTATGATCAACCATGTGATCGGGAGACGTGTTCAAATATGTCTCAGTTTTCGTACCCTGGTACTCGGGTGCAACATTCCAGACGCTTTACTAACACCCTCCCGACTTGGAGAGTCAGTCCCTTTAACCTCCTGTTTGGCCCAGTTTGCAATTTCTGCGGAAGATGAACAGGAATAGCGAGAACCAATGAGACACTAGCTGGAGGTGTCTGGACGGGCAAATTTAACTCTCATTTCCCACCAGGAAGAGGAATTAACCAAAGGCTCAGCGTGCCGTGCCGGAACCAGATTAGGGCCTGAAGCCATCCTGCGGTGTTGCGGCCAGCTCAAAAGAAAGCGAGTTGAAGAAAGGAGCTCAGGGGCACTGTAATTCACAAACCTGCAGAGTTATAAATGACAGCTATCGTCCAAAAATATACTGAAGTAAGGCTGCCAAGAGGACTTGAAAGCGGGGCAGAATTGCAGGAAACCGATTTCAGGAGGTAGACTGGAATTGCATTGAAAGCATAGGAAAAGAGGCAGAACGTCCACAATGATGCACTTGGCCAAAAAGGGCGTATGCGTTTTTTCCTGAATATATTCAGGAAAAAACGCATACGCCCTTTTTGGCCAACCAAGCAAGCTTGCAAAGGAAATCTGCACTACAATGAAGTCTCACTTCCCCCCGGTCAAAAGGGCCATCTGAAAAAAGTGTAAAATCCAGAAAGGCAGGACAGGCCATGGAGAACTGGGAGCCTTGTTATGCTGATGGGCGGGATGTAAATTGCCAACAGACACTCGGGAGAAGTGTATGGTGTTTCCTGAAACATCTAAAAAACAAAGCAACAGAGCCTAGGGCACTTCCACTTATGGTCCTATAGCTTAGGGAAATTAAAATCAAAAAGACACAGCCACCCCAAAGTTTGGGACGCCTCTGTTTACAAGAACCTCGTTTACAGTACAAGTTCAACATCGCAGAAAGTGAAAAATGGATAAAGAAGTTGTGGTATTTACTTACAAAGCAATATCACTCAGCAATGAAATCTATGTCATCAGGCCCTTAGCAGCACAATGAGTGGATTCAGGTATGATGATTCTAACTGAAATAAGTCACACAGAAAAAGAAACATCATAAGATATCAGTAATACACGGAATGTAAACTTGGCTACACAGGAACTGAATTACAGAACAGAACAGGGTCTCAAATTTAGAAAACCAACTTATGCTTGCTTAAGGGGAAAGGTGAGTTGGGGTGCTGCATAAAACCAGAGATTGAAATGAGCACAGATAAAGTTCCTTAAGCCAAATATGGAATAGACAAGAGCTACTCCTTGCTCAACGAAATGGACTCAACACCGCATATTAAATGCCTAAGAATGTACCTGACTAGTAAGTATCTTAAAACCTATGGATTGCTATGTCTCCGAAAGAGAATCAAGCATGTGTACAGGGGCATAAACGCAGCAGTGATAGGATTGGAGAGGTTCGGTGAGCAAATGAAGACCCTTTGAAGTCATATTGCATGGTACCCATTCCACGGGTTTCAACTACCCAGGTTTAAGGTATTCTTCCTTCAGCTAAAACATGCATGTGGAACCTAGAGTATGATCAACCATGTGATCGGGAGACGTGTTCAAATATGTCTCAGTTTTCGTACCCTGGTACTCGGGTGCAACATTCCAGACGCTTTACTAACACCCTCCCGACTTGGAGAGTCAGTCCCTTTAACCTCCTGTTTGGCCCAGTTTGCAATTTCTGCGGAAGATGAACAGGAATAGCGAGAACCAATGAGAGACTAGCTGGAGGTGTCTGGACGGGCAAATTTAACTCTCATTTCCCACCAGGAAGAGGAATTAACCAAAGGCTCAGCGTGCCGTGCCGGAACCAGATTAGGGCCTGAAGCCATCCTGCGGTGTTGCGGCCAGCTCAAAAGAAAGCGAGTTGAAGAAAGGAGCTCAGGGGCACTGTAATTCACAAACCTGCAGAGTTATAAATGACAGCTATCGTCCAAAAATATACTGAAGTAAGGCTGCCAAGAGGACTTGAAAGCGGGGCAGAATTGCAGGAAACCGATTTCAGGAGGTAGACTGGAATTGCATTGAAAGCATAGGAAAAGAGGCAGAACGTCCACAATGATGCACTTGGCCAAAAAGGGCGTATGCGTTTTTTCCTGAATATATTCAGGAAAAAACGCATACGCCCTTTTTGGCCAACCAAGCAAGCTTGCAAAGGAAATCTGCACTACAATGAAGTCTCACTTCCCCCCGGTCAAAAGGGCCATCTGAAAAAAGTGTAAAATCCAGAAAGGCAGGACAGGCCATGGAGAACTGGGAGCCTTGTTATGCTGATGGGCGGGATGTAAATTGCCAACAGACACTCGGGAGAAGTGTATGGTGTTTCCTGAAACATCTAAAAAACAAAGCAACAGAGCCTAGGGCACTTCCACTTATGGTCCTATAGCTTAGGGAAATTAAAATCAAAAAGACACAGCCACCCCAAAGTTTGGGACGCCTCTGTTTACAAGAACCTCGTTTACAGTACAAGTTCAACATCGCAGAAAGTGAAAAATGGATAAAGAAGTTGTGGTATTTACTTACAAAACAATATCTCTCAGCAATGAAATCTATGTCATCAGGCCCTTAGCAGCACAATGAGTGGATTCAGGTATGATGATTCTAACTGAAATAAGTCACACAGAAAAAGAAACATCATAAGATATCAGTAATACACGGAATGTAAACTTGGCTACACAGGAACTGAATTACAGAACAGAACAGGGTCTCAAATTTAGAAAACCAACTTATGCTTGCTTAAGGGGAAAGGTGAGTTGGGGTGCTGCATAAAACCAGAGATTGAAATGAGCACAGATAAAGTTCCTTAAGCCAAATATGGAATAGACAAGAGCTACTCCTTGCTCAACGAAATGGACTCAACACCGCATATTAAATGCCTAAGAATGTACCTGACTAGTAAGTATCTTAAAACCTATGGATTGCTATGTCTCCGAAAGAGAATCAAGCATGTGTACAGGGGCATAAACGCAGCAGTGATAGGATTGGAGAGGTTCGGTGAGCAAATGAAGACCCTTTGAAGTCATATTGCATGGTACCCATTCCACGGGTTTCAACTACCCAGGTTTAAGGTATTCTTCCTTCAGCTAAAACATGCATGTGGAACCTAGAGTATGATCAACCATGTGATCGGGAGACGTGTTCAAATATGTCTCAGTTTTCGTACCCTGGTACTCGGGTGCAACATTCCAGACGCTTTACTAACACCCTCCCGACTTGGAGAGTCAGTCCCTTTAACCTCCTGTTTGGCCCAGTTTGCAATTTCTGCGGAAGATGAACAGGAATAGCGAGAACCAATGAGACACTAGCTGGAGGTGTCTGGACGGGCAAATTTAACTCTCATTTCCCACCAGGAAGAGGAATTAACCAAAGGCTCAGCGTGCCGTGCCGGAACCAGATTAGGGCCTGAAGCCATCCTGCGGTGTTGCGGCCAGCTCAAAAGAAAGCGAGTTGAAGAAAGGAGCTCAGGGGCACTGTAATTCACAAACCTGCAGAGTTATAAATGACAGCTATCGTCCAAAAATATACTGAAGTAAGGCTGCCAAGAGGACTTGAAAGCGGGGCAGAATTGCAGGAAACCGATTTCAGGAGGTAGACTGGAATTGCATTGAAAGCATAGGAAAAGAGGCAGAACGTCCACAATGATGCACTTGGCCAAAAAGGGCGTATGCGTTTTTTCCTGAATATATTCAGGAAAAAACGCATACGCCCTTTTTGGCCAACCAAGCAAGCTTGCAAAGGAAATCTGCACTACAATGAAGTCTCACTTCCCCCCGGTCAAAAGGGCCATCTGAAAAAAGTGTAAAATCCAGAAAGGCAGGACAGGCCATGGAGAACTGGGAGCCTTGTTATGCTGATGGGCGGGATGTAAATTGCCAACAGACACTCGGGAGAAGTGTATGGTGTTTCCTGAAACATCTAAAAAACAAAGCAACAGAGCCTAGGGCACTTCCACTTATGGTCCTATAGCTTAGGGAAATTAAAATCAAAAAGACACAGCCACCCCAAAGTTTGGGACGCCTCTGTTTACAAGAACCTCGTTTACAGTACAAGTTCAACATCGCAGAAAGTGAAAAATGGATAAAGAAGTTGTGGTATTTACTTACAAAACAATATCTCTCAGCAATGAAATCTATGTCATCAGGCCCTTAGCAGCACAATGAGTGGATTCAGGTATGATGATTCTAACTGAAATAAGTCACACAGAAAAAGAAACATCATAAGATATCAGTAATACACGGAATGTAAACTTGGCTACACAGGAACTGAATTACAGAACAGAACAGGGTCTCAAATTTAGAAAACCAACTTATGCTTGCTTAAGGGGAAAGGTGAGTTGGGGTGCTGCATAAAACCAGAGATTGAAATGAGCACAGATAAAGTTCCTTAAGCCAAATATGGAATAGACAAGAGCTACTCCTTGCTCAACGAAATGGACTCAACACCGCATATTAAATGCCTAAGAATGTACCTGACTAGTAAGTATCTTAAAACCTATGGATTGCTATGTCTCCGAAAGAGAATCAAGCATGTGTACAGGGGCATAAACGCAGCAGTGATAGGATTGGAGAGGTTCGGTGAGCAAATGAAGACCCTTTGAAGTCATATTGCATGGTACCCATTCCACGGGTTTCAACTACCCAGGTTTAAGGTATTCTTCCTTCAGCTAAAACATGCATGTGGAACCTAGAGTATGATCAACCATGTGATCGGGAGACGTGTTCAAATATGTCTCAGTTTTCGTACCCTGGTACTCGGGTGCAACATTCCAGACGCTTTACTAACACCCTCCCGACTTGGAGAGTCAGTCCCTTTAACCTCCTGTTTGGCCCAGTTTGCAATTTCTGCGGAAGATGAACAGGAATAGCGAGAACCAATGAGACACTAGCTGGAGGTGTCTGGACGGGCAAATTTAACTCTCATTTCCCACCAGGAAGAGGAATTAACCAAAGGCTCAGCGTGCCGTGCCGGAACCAGATTAGGGCCTGAAGCCATCCTGCGGTGTTGCGGCCAGCTCAAAAGAAAGCGAGTTGAAGAAAGGAGCTCAGGGGCACTGTAATTCACAAACCTGCAGAGTTATAAATGACAGCTATCGTCCAAAAATATACTGAAGTAAGGCTGCCAAGAGGACTTGAAAGCGGGGCAGAATTGCAGGAAACCGATTTCAGGAGGTAGACTGGAATTGCATTGAAAGCATAGGAAAAGAGGCAGAACGTCCACAATGATGCACTTGGCCAAAAAGGGCGTATGCGTTTTTTCCTGAATATATTCAGGAAAAAACGCATACGCCCTTTTTGGCCAACCAAGCAAGCTTGCAAAGGAAATCTGCACTACAATGAAGTCTCACTTCCCCCCGGTCAAAAGGGCCATCTGAAAAAAGTGTAAAATCCAGAAAGGCAGGACAGGCCATGGAGAACTGGGAGCCTTGTTATGCTGATGGGCGGGATGTAAATTGCCAACAGACACTCGGGAGAAGTGTATGGTGTTTCCTGAAACATCTAAAAAACAAAGCAACAGAGCCTAGGGCACTTCCACTTATGGTCCTATAGCTTAGGGAAATTAAAATCAAAAAGACACAGCCACCCCAAAGTTTGGGACGCCTCTGTTTACAAGAACCTCGTTTACAGTACAAGTTCAACATCGCAGAAAGTGAAAAATGGATAAAGAAGTTGTGGTATTTACTTACAAAGCAATATCACTCAGCAATGAAATCTATGTCATCAGGCCCTTAGCAGCACAATGAGTGGATTCAGGTATGATGATTCTAACTGAAATAAGTCACACAGAAAAAGAAACATCATAAGATATCAGTAATACACGGAATGTAAACTTCGCTACACAGGAACTGAATTACAGAACAGAACAGGGTCTCAAATTTAGAAAACCAACTTATGCTTGCTTAAGGGGAAAGGTGAGTTGGGGTGCTGCATAAAACCAGAGATTGAAATGAGCACAGATAAAGTTCCTTAAGCCAAATATGGAATAGACAAGAGCTACTCCTTGCTCAACGAAATGGACTCAACACCGCATATTAAATGCCTAAGAATGTACCTGACTAGTAAGTATCTTAAAACCTATGGATTGCTATGTCTCCGAAAGAGAATCAAGCATGTGTACAGGGGCATAAACGCAGCAGTGATAGGATTGGAGAGGTTCGGTGAGCAAATGAAGACCCTTTGAAGTCATATTGCATGGTACCCATTCCACGGGTTTCAACTACCCAGGTTTAAGGTATTCTTCCTTCAGCTAAAACATGCATGTGGAACCTAGAGTATGATCAACCATGTGATCGGGAGACGTGTTCAAATATGTCTCAGTTTTCGTACCCTGGTACTCGGGTGCAACATTCCAGACGCTTTACTAACACCCTCCCGACTTGGAGAGTCAGTCCCTTTAACCTCCTGTTTGGCCCAGTTTGCAATTTCTGCGGAAGATGAACAGGAATAGCGAGAACCAATGAGAGACTAGCTGGAGGTGTCTGGACGGGCAAATTTAACTCTCATTTCCCACCAGGAAGAGGAATTAACCAAAGGCTCAGCGTGCCGTGCCGGAACCAGATTAGGGCCTGAAGCCATCCTGCGGTGTTGCGGCCAGCTCAAAAGAAAGCGAGTTGAAGAAAGGAGCTCAGGGGCACTGTAATTCACAAACCTGCAGAGTTATAAATGACAGCTATCGTCCAAAAATATACTGAAGTAAGGCTGCCAAGAGGACTTGAAAGCGGGGCAGAATTGCAGGAAACCGATTTCAGGAGGTAGACTGGAATTGCATTGAAAGCATAGGAAAAGAGGCAGAACGTCCACAATGATGCACTTGGCCAAAAAGGGCGTATGCGTTTTTTCCTGAATATATTCAGGAAAAAACGCATACGCCCTTTTTGGCCAACCAAGCAAGCTTGCAAAGGAAATCTGCACTACAATGAAGTCTCACTTCCCCCCGGTCAAAAGGGCCATCTGAAAAAAGTGTAAAATCCAGAAAGGCAGGACAGGCCATGGAGAACTGGGAGCCTTGTTATGCTGATGGGCGGGATGTAAATTGCCAACAGACACTCGGGAGAAGTGTATGGTGTTTCCTGAAACATCTAAAAAACAAAGCAACAGAGCCTAGGGCACTTCCACTTATGGTCCTATAGCTTAGGGAAATTAAAATCAAAAAGACACAGCCACCCCAAAGTTTGGGACGCCTCTGTTTACAAGAACCTCGTTTACAGTACAAGTTCAACATCGCAGAAAGTGAAAAATGGATAAAGAAGTTGTGGTATTTACTTACAAAACAATATCTCTCAGCAATGAAATCTATGTCATCAGGCCCTTAGCAGCACAATGAGTGGATTCAGGTATGATGATTCTAACTGAAATAAGTCACACAGAAAAAGAAACATCATAAGATATCAGTAATACACGGAATGTAAACTTGGCTACACAGGAACTGAATTACAGAACAGAACAGGGTCTCAAATTTAGAAAACCAACTTATGCTTGCTTAAGGGTAAAGGTGAGTTGGGGTGCTGCATAAAACCAGAGATTGAAATGAGCACAGATAAAGTTCCTTAAGCCAAATATGGAATAGACAAGAGCTAATCCTTGCTCAACGAAATGGACTCAACACCGCATATTAAATGCCTAAGAATGTACCTGACTAGTAAGTATCTTAAAACCTATGGATTGCTATGTCTCCGAAAGAGAATCAAGCATGTGTACAGGGGCATAAACGCAGCAGTGATAGGATTGGAGAGGTTCGGTGAGCAAATGAAGACCCTTTGAAGTCATATTGCATGGTACCCATTCCACGGGTTTCAACTACCCAGGTTTAAGGTATTCTTCCTTCAGCTAAAACATGCATGTGGAACCTAGAGTATGATCAACCATGTGATCGGGAGACGTGTTCAAATATGTCTCAGTTTTCGTACCCTGGTACTCGGGTGCAACATTCCAGACGCTTTACTAACACCCTCCCGACTTGGAGAGTCAGTCCCTTTAACCTCCTGTTTGGCCCAGTTTGCAATTTCTGCGGAAGATGAACAGGAATAGCGAGAACCAATGAGACACTAGCTGGAGGTGTCTGGACGGGCAAATTTAACTCTCATTTCCCACCAGGAAGAGGAATTAACCAAAGGCTCAGCGTGCCGTGCCGGAACCAGATTAGGGCCTGAAGCCATCCTGCGGTGTTGCGGCCAGCTCAAAAGAAAGCGAGTTGAAGAAAGGAGCTCAGGGGCACTGTAATTCACAAACCTGCAGAGTTATAAATGACAGCTATCGTCCAAAAATATACTGAAGTAAGGCTGCCAAGAGGACTTGAAAGCGGGGCAGAATTGCAGGAAACCGATTTCAGGAGGTAGACTGGAATTGCATTGAAAGCATAGGAAAAGAGGCAGAACGTCCACAATGATGCACTTGGCCAAAAAGGGCGTATGCGTTTTTTCCTGAATATATTCAGGAAAAAACGCATACGCCCTTTTTGGCCAACCAAGCAAGCTTGCAAAGGAAATCTGCACTACAATGAAGTCTCACTTCCCCCCGGTCAAAAGGGCCATCTGAAAAAAGTGTAAAATCCAGAAAGGCAGGACAGGCCATGGAGAACTGGGAGCCTTGTTATGCTGATGGGCGGGATGTAAATTGCCAACAGACACTCGGGAGAAGTGTATGGTGTTTCCTGAAACATCTAAAAAACAAAGCAACAGAGCCTAGGGCACTTCCACTTATGGTCCTATAGCTTAGGGAAATTAAAATCAAAAAGACACAGCCACCCCAAAGTTTGGGACGCCTCTGTTTACAAGAACCTCGTTTACAGTACAAGTTCAACATCGCAGAAAGTGAAAAATGGATAAAGAAGTTGTGGTATTTACTTACAAAGCAATATCACTCAGCAATGAAATCTATGTCATCAGGCCCTTAGCAGCACAATGAGTGGATTCAGGTATGATGATTCTAACTGAAATAAGTCACACAGAAAAAGAAACATCATAAGATATCAGTAATACACGGAATGTAAACTTGGCTACACAGGAACTGAATTACAGAACAGAACAGGGTCTCAAATTTAGAAAACCAACTTATGCTTGCTTAAGGGGAAAGGTGAGTTGGGGTGCTGCATAAAACCAGAGATTGAAATGAGCACAGATAAAGTTCCTTAAGCCAAATATGGAATAGACAAGAGCTACTCCTTGCTCAACGAAATGGACTCAACACCGCATATTAAATGCCTAAGAATGTACCTGACTAGTAAGTATCTTAAAACCTATGGATTGCTATGTCTCCGAAAGAGAATCAAGCATGTGTACAGGGGCATAAACGCAGCAGTGATAGGATTGGAGAGGTTCGGTGAGCAAATGAAGACCCTTTGAAGTCATATTGCATGGTACCCATTCCACGGGTTTCAACTACCCAGGTTTAAGGTATTCTTCCTTCAGCTAAAACATGCATGTGGAACCTAGAGTATGATCAACCATGTGATCGGGAGACGTGTTCAAATATGTCTCAGTTTTCGTACCCTGGTACTCGGGTGCAACATTCCAGACGCTTTACTAACACCCTCCCGACTTGGAGAGTCAGTCCCTTTAACCTCCTGTTTGGCCCAGTTTGCAATTTCTGCGGAAGATGAACAGGAATAGCGAGAACCAATGAGAGACTAGCTGGAGGTGTCTGGACGGGCAAATTTAACTCTCATTTCCCACCAGGAAGAGGAATTAACCAAAGGCTCAGCGTGCCGTGCCGGAACCAGATTAGGGCCTGAAGCCATCCTGCGGTGTTGCGGCCAGCTCAAAAGAAAGCGAGTTGAAGAAAGGAGCTCAGGGGCACTGTAATTCACAAACCTGCAGAGTTATAAATGACAGCTATCGTCCAAAAATATACTGAAGTAAGGCTGCCAAGAGGACTTGAAAGCGGGGCAGAATTGCAGGAAACCGATTTCAGGAGGTAGACTGGAATTGCATTGAAAGCATAGGAAAAGAGGCAGAACGTCCACAATGATGCACTTGGCCAAAAAGGGCGTATGCGTTTTTTCCTGAATATATTCAGGAAAAAACGCATACGCCCTTTTTGGCCAACCAAGCAAGCTTGCAAAGGAAATCTGCACTACAATGAAGTCTCACTTCCCCCCGGTCAAAAGGGCCATCTGAAAAAAGTGTAAAATCCAGAAAGGCAGGACAGGCCATGGAGAACTGGGAGCCTTGTTATGCTGATGGGCGGGATGTAAATTGCCAACAGACACTCGGGAGAAGTGTATGGTGTTTCCTGAAACATCTAAAAAACAAAGCAACAGAGCCTAGGGCACTTCCACTTATGGTCCTATAGCTTAGGGAAATTAAAATCAAAAAGACACAGCCACCCCAAAGTTTGGGACGCCTCTGTTTACAAGAACCTCGTTTACAGTACAAGTTCAACATCGCAGAAAGTGAAAAATGGATAAAGAAGTTGTGGTATTTACTTACAAAACAATATCTCTCAGCAATGAAATCTATGTCATCAGGCCCTTAGCAGCACAATGAGTGGATTCAGGTATGATGATTCTAACTGAAATAAGTCACACAGAAAAAGAAACATCATAAGATATCAGTAATACACGGAATGTAAACTTGGCTACACAGGAACTGAATTACAGAACAGAACAGGGTCTCAAATTTAGAAAACCAACTTATGCTTGCTTAAGGGTAAAGGTGAGTTGGGGTGCTGCATAAAACCAGAGATTGAAATGAGCACAGATAAAGTTCCTTAAGCCAAATATGGAATAGACAAGAGCTAATCCTTGCTCAATGAAATGGACTCAACACCGCATATTAAATGCCTAAGAATGTACCTGACTAGTAAGTATCTTAAAACCTATGGATTGCTATGTCTCCGAAAGAGAATCAAGCATGTGTACAGGGGCATAAACGCAGCAGTGATAGGATTGGAGAGGTTCGGTGAGCAAATGAAGACCCTTTGAAGTCATATTGCATGGTACCCATTCCACGGGTTTCAACTACCCAGGTTTAAGGTATTCTTCCTTCAGCTAAAACATGCATGTGGAACCTAGAGTATGATCAACCATGTGATCGGGAGACGTGTTCAAATATGTCTCAGTTTTCGTACCCTGGTACTCGGGTGCAACATTCCAGATGCTTTACTAACACCCTCCCGACTTGGAGAGTCAGTCCCTTTAACCTCCTGTTTGGCCCAGTTTGCAATTTCTGCGGAAGATGAACAGGAATAGCGAGAACCAATGAGACACTAGCTGGAGGTGTCTGGACGGGCAAATTTAACTCTCATTTCCCACCAGGAAGAGGAATTAACCAAAGGCTCAGCGTGCCGTGCCGGAACCAGATTAGGGCCTGAAGCCATCCTGCGGTGTTGCGGCCAGCTCAAAAGAAAGCGAGTTGAAGAAAGGAGCTCAGGGGCACTGTAATTCACAAACCTGCAGAGTTATAAATGACAGCTATCGTCCAAAAATATACTGAAGTAAGGCTGCCAAGAGGACTTGAAAGCGGGGCAGAATTGCAGGAAACCGATTTCAGGAGGTAGACTGGAATTGCATTGAAAGCATAGGAAAAGAGGCAGAACGTCCACAATGATGCACTTGGCCAAAAAGGGCGTATGCGTTTTTTCCTGAATATATTCAGGAAAAAACGCATACGCCCTTTTTGGCCAACCAAGCAAGCTTGCAAAGGAAATCTGCACTACAATGAAGTCTCACTTCCCCCCGGTCAAAAGGGCCATCTGAAAAAAGTGTAAAATCCAGAAAGGCAGGACAGGCCATGGAGAACTGGGAGCCTTGTTATGCTGATGGGCGGGATGTAAATTGCCAACAGACACTCGGGAGAAGTGTATGGTGTTTCCTGAAACATCTAAAAAACAAAGCAACAGAGCCTAGGGCACTTCCACTTATGGTCCTATAGCTTAGGGAAATTAAAATCAAAAAGACACAGCCACCCCAAAGTTTGGGACGCCTCTGTTTACAAGAACCTCGTTTACAGTACAAGTTCAACATCGCAGAAAGTGAAAAATGGATAAAGAAGTTGTGGTATTTACTTACAAAGCAATATCACTCAGCAATGAAATCTATGTCATCAGGCCCTTAGCAGCACAATGAGTGGATTCAGGTATGATGATTCTAACTGAAATAAGTCACACAGAAAAAGAAACATCATAAGATATCAGTAATACACGGAATGTAAACTTGGCTACACAGGAACTGAATTACAGAACAGAACAGGGTCTCAAATTTAGAAAACCAACTTATGCTTGCTTAAGGGGAAAGGTGAGTTGGGGTGCTGCATAAAACCAGAGATTGAAATGAGCACAGATAAAGTTCCTTAAGCCAAATATGGAATAGACAAGAGCTACTCCTTGCTCAACGAAATGGACTCAACACTGCATATTAAATGCCTAAGAATGTACCTGACTAGTAAGTATCTTAAAACCTATGGATTGCTATGTCTCCGAAAGAGAATCAAGCATGTGTACAGGGGCATAAACGCAGCAGTGATAGGATTGGAGAGGTTCGGTGAGCAAATGAAGACCCTTTGAAGTCATATTGCATGGTACCCATTCCACGGGTTTCAACTACCCAGGTTTAAGGTATTCTTCCTTCAGCTAAAACATGCATGTGGAACCTAGAGTATGATCAACCATGTGATCGGGAGACGTGTTCAAATATGTCTCAGTTTTCGTACCCTGGTACTCGGGTGCAACATTCCAGACGCTTTACTAACACCCTCCCGACTTGGAGAGTCAGTCCCTTTAACCTCCTGTTTGGCCCAGTTTGCAATTTCTGCGGAAGATGAACAGGAATAGCGAGAACCAATGAGAGACTAGCTGGAGGTGTCTGGACGGGCAAATTTAACTCTCATTTCCCACCAGGAAGAGGAATTAACCAAAGGCTCAGCGTGCCGTGCCGGAACCAGATTAGGGCCTGAAGCCATCCTGCGGTGTTGCGGCCAGCTCAAAAGAAAGCGAGTTGAAGAAAGGAGCTCAGGGGCACTGTAATTCACAAACCTGCAGAGTTATAAATGACAGCTATCGTCCAAAAATATACTGAAGTAAGGCTGCCAAGAGGACTTGAAAGCGGGGCAGAATTGCAGGAAACCGATTTCAGGAGGTAGACTGGAATTGCATTGAAAGCATAGGAAAAGAGGCAGAACGTCCACAATGATGCACTTGGCCAAAAAGGGCGTATGCGTTTTTTCCTGAATATATTCAGGAAAAAACGCATACGCCCTTTTTGGCCAACCAAGCAAGGTTGCAAAGGAAATCTGCACTACAATGTAGTCTCACTTCCCCCCGGTCAAAAGGGCCATCTGAAAAAAGTGTAAAATCCAGAAAGGCAGGACAGGCCATGGAGAACTGGGAGCCTTGTTATGCTGATGGGCGGGATGTAAATTGCCAACAGACACTCGGGAGAAGTGTATGGTGTTTCCTGAAACATCTAAAAAACAAAGCAACAGAGCCTAGGGCACTTCCACTTATGGTCCTATAGCTTAGGGAAATTAAAATCAAAAAGACACAGCCACCCCAAAGTTTGGGACGCCTCTGTTTACAAGAACCTCGTTTACAGTACAAGTTCAACATCGCAGAAAGTGAAAAATGGATAAAGAAGTTGTGGTATTTACTTACAAAACAATATCACTCAGCAATGAAATCTATGTCATCAGGCCCTTAGCAGCACAATGAGTGGATTCAGGTATGATGATTCTAACTGAAATAAGTCACACAGAAAAAGAAACATCATAAGATATCAGTAGTACACGGAATGTAAACTTGGCTACACAGGAACTGAATTACAGAACAGAACAGGGTCTCAAATTTAGAAAACCAACTTATGCTTGCTTAAGGGTAAAGGTGAGTTGGGGTGCTGCATAAAACCAGAGATTGAAATGAGCACAGATAAAGTTCCTTAAGCCAAATATGGAATAGACAAGAGCTAATCCTTGCTCAATGAAATGGACTCAACACCGCATATTAAATGCCTAAGAATGTACCTGACTAGTAAGTATCTTAAAACCTATGGATTGCTATGTCTCCGAAAGAGAATCAAGCATGTGTACAGGGGCATAAACGCAGCAGTGATAGGATTGGAGAGGTTCGGTGAGCAAATGAAGACCCTTTGAAGTCATATTGCATGGTACCCATTCCACGGGTTTCAACTACCCAGGTTTAAGGTATTCTTCCTTCAGCTAAAACATGCATGTGGAACCTAGAGTATGATCAACCATGTGATCGGGAGACGTGTTCAAATATGTCTCAGTTTTCGTACCCTGGTACTCGGGTGCAACATTCCAGACGCTTTACTAACACCCTCCCGACTTGGAGAGTCAGTCCCTTTAACCTCCTGTTTGGCCCAGTTTGCAATTTCTGCGGAAGATGAACAGGAATAGCGAGAACCAATGAGACACTAGCTGGAGGTGTCTGGACGGGCAAATTTAACTCTCATTTCCCACCAGGAAGAGGAATTAACCAAAGGCTCAGCGTGCCGTGCCGGAACCAGATTAGGGCCTGAAGCCATCCTGCGGTGTTGCGGCCAGCTCAAAAGAAAGCGAGTTGAAGAAAGGAGCTCAGGGGCACTGTAATTCACAAACCTGCAGAGTTATAAATGACAGCTATCGTCCAAAAATATACTGAAGTAAGGCTGCCAAGAGGACTTGAAAGCGGGGCAGAATTGCAGGAAACCGATTTCAGGAGGTAGACTGGAATTGCATTGAAAGCATAGGAAAAGAGGCAGAACGTCCACAATGATGCACTTGGCCAAAAAGGGCGTATGCGTTTTTTCCTGAATATATTCAGGAAAAAACGCATACGCCCTTTTTGGCCAACCAAGCAAGCTTGCAAAGGAAATCTGCACTACAATGAAGTCTCACTTCCCCCCGGTCAAAAGGGCCATCTGAAAAAAGTGTAAAATCCAGAAAGGCAGGACAGGCCATGGAGAACTGGGAGCCTTGTTATGCTGATGGGCGGGATGTAAATTGCCAACAGACACTCGGGAGAAGTGTATGGTGTTTCCTGAAACATCTAAAAAACAAAGCAACAGAGCCTAGGGCACTTCCACTTATGGTCCTATAGCTTAGGGAAATTAAAATCAAAAAGACACAGCCACCCCAAAGTTTGGGACGCCTCTGTTTACAAGAACCTCGTTTACAGTACAAGTTCAACATCGCAGAAAGTGAAAAATGGATAAAGAAGTTGTGGTATTTACTTACAAAGCAATATCACTCAGCAATGAAATCTATGTCATCAGGCCCTTAGCAGCACAATGAGTGGATTCAGGTATGATGATTCTAACTGAAATAAGTCACACAGAAAAAGAAACATCATAAGATATCAGTAATACACGGAATGTAAACTTGGCTACACAGGAACTGAATTACAGAACAGAACAGGGTCTCAAATTTAGAAAACCAACTTATGCTTGCTTAAGGGGAAAGGTGAGTTGGGGTGCTGCATAAAACCAGAGATTGAAATGAGCACAGATAAAGTTCCTTAAGCCAAATATGGAATAGACAAGAGCTACTCCTTGCTCAACGAAATGGACTCAACACTGCATATTAAATGCCTAAGAATGTACCTGACTAGTAAGTATCTTAAAACCTATGGATTGCTATGTCTCCGAAAGAGAATCAAGCATGTGTACAGGGGCATAAACGCAGCAGTGATAGGATTGGAGAGGTTCGGTGAGCAAATGAAGACCCTTTGAAGTCATATTGCATGGTACCCATTCCACGGGTTTCAACTACCCAGGTTTAAGGTATTCTTCCTTCAGCTAAAACATGCATGTGGAACCTAGAGTATGATCAACCATGTGATCGGGAGACGTGTTCAAATATGTCTCAGTTTTCGTACCCTGGTACTCGGGTGCAACATTCCAGACGCTTTACTAACACCCTCCCGACTTGGAGAGTCAGTCCCTTTAACCTCCTGTTTGGCCCAGTTTGCAATTTCTGCGGAAGATGAACAGGAATAGCGAGAACCAATGAGAGACTAGCTGGAGGTGTCTGGACGGGCAAATTTAACTCTCATTTCCCACCAGGAAGAGGAATTAACCAAAGGCTCAGCGTGCCGTGCCGGAACCAGATTAGGGCCTGAAGCCATCCTGCGGTGTTGCGGCCAGCTCAAAAGAAAGCGAGTTGAAGAAAGGAGCTCAGGGGCACTGTAATTCACAAACCTGCAGAGTTATAAATGACAGCTATCGTCCAAAAATATACTGAAGTAAGGCTGCCAAGAGGACTTGAAAGCGGGACAGAATTGCAGGAAACCGATTTCAGGAGGTAGACTGGAATTGCATTGAAAGCATAGGAAAAGAGGCAGAACGTCCACAATGATGCACTTGGCCAAAAAGGGCGTATGCGTTTTTTCCTGAATATATTCAGGAAAAAACGCATACGCCCTTTTTGGCCAACCAAGCAAGCTTGCAAAGGAAATCTGCACTACAATGTAGTCTCACTTCCCCCCGGTCAAAAGGGCCATCTGAAAAAAGTGTAAAATCCAGAAAGGCAGGACAGGCCATGGAGAACTGGGAGCCTTGTTATGCTGATGGGCGGGATGTAAATTGCCAACAGACACTCGGGAGAAGTGTATGGTGTTTCCTGAAACATCTAAAAAACAAAGCAACAGAGCCTAGGGCACTTCCACTTATGGTCCTATAGCTTAGGGAAATTAAAATCAAAAAGACACAGCCACCCCAAAGTTTGGGACGCCTCTGTTTACAAGAACCTCGTTTACAGTACAAGTTCAACATCGCAGAAAGTGAAAAATGGATAAAGAAGTTGTGGTATTTACTTACAAAACAATATCACTCAGCAATGAAATCTATGTCATCAGGCCCTTAGCAGCACAATGAGTGGATTCAGGTATGATGATTCTAACTGAAATAAGTCACACAGAAAAAGAAACATCATAAGATATCAGTAATACACGGAATGTAAACTTGGCTACACAGGAACTGAATTACAGAACAGAACAGGGTCTCAAATTTAGAAAACCAACTTATGCTTGCTTAAGGGGAAAGGTGAGTTGGGGTGCTGCATAAAACCAGAGATTGAAATGAGCACAGATAAAGTTCCTTAAGCCAAATATGGAATAGACAAGAGCTACTCCTTGCTCAACGAAATGGACTCAACACCGCATATTAAATGCCTAAGAATGTACCTGACTAGTAAGTATCTTAAAACCTATGGATTGCTATGTCTCCGAAAGAGAATCAAGCATGTGTACAGGGGCATAAACGCAGCAGTGATAGGATTGGAGAGGTTCGGTGAGCAAATGAAGACCCTTTGAAGTCATATTGCATGGTACCCATTCCACGGGTTTCAACTACCCAGGTTTAAGGTATTCTTCCTTCAGCTAAAACATGCATGTGGAACCTAGAGTATGATCAACCATGTGATCGGGAGACGTGTTCAAATATGTCTCAGTTTTCGTACCCTGGTACTCGGGTGCAACATTCCAGACGCTTTACTAACACCCTCCCGACTTGGAGAGTCAGTCCCTTTAACCTCCTGTTTGGCCCAGTTTGCAATTTCTGCGGAAGATGAACAGGAATAGCGAGAACCAATGAGAGACTAGCTGGAGGTGTCTGGACGGGCAAATTTAACTCTCATTTCCCACCAGGAAGAGGAATTAACCAAAGGCTCAGCGTGCCGTGCCGGAACCAGATTAGGGCCTGAAGCCATCCTGCGGTGTTGCGGCCAGCTCAAAAGAAAGCGAGTTGAAGAAAGGAGCTCAGGGGCACTGTAATTCACAAACCTGCAGAGTTATAAATGACAGCTATCGTCCAAAAATATACTGAAGTAAGGCTGCCAAGAGGACTTGAAAGCGGGGCAGAATTGCAGGAAACCGATTTCAGGAGGCAGACTGGAATTGCATTGAAAGCATAGGAAAAGAGGCAGAACGTCCACAATGATGCACTTGGCCAAAAAGGGCGTATGCGTTTTTTCCTGAATATATTCAGGAAAAAACGCATACGCCCTTTTTGGCCAACCAAGCAAGCTTGCAAAGGAAATCTGCACTACAATGAAGTCTCACTTCCCCCCGGTCAAAAGGGCCATCTGAAAAAAGTGTAAAATCCAGAAAGGCAGGACAGGCCATGGAGAACTGGGAGCCTTGTTATGCTGATGGGCGGGATGTAAATTGCCAACAGACACTCGGGAGAAGTGTATGGTGTTTCCTGAAACATCTAAAAAACAAAGCAACAGAGCCTAGGGCACTTCCACTTATGGTCCTATAGCTTAGGGAAATTAAAATCAAAAAGACACAGCCACCCCAAAGTTTGGGACGCCTCTGTTTACAAGAACCTCGTTTACAGTACAAGTTCAACATCGCAGAAAGTGAAAAATGGATAAAGAAGTTGTGGTATTTACTTACAAAGCAATATCACTCAGCAATGAAATCTATGTCATCAGGCCCTTAGCAGCACAATGAGTGGATTCAGGTATGATGATTCTAACTGAAATAAGTCACACAGAAAAAGAAACATCATAAGATATCAGTAATACACGGAATGTAAACTTGGCTACACAGGAACTGAATTACAGAACAGAACAGGGTCTCAAATTTAGAAAACCAACTTATGCTTGCTTAAGGGGAAAGGTGAGTTGGGGTGCTGCATAAAACCAGAGATTGAAATGAGCACAGATAAAGTTCCTTAAGCCAAATATGGAATAGACAAGAGCTACTCCTTGCTCAACGAAATGGACTCAACACCGCATATTAAATGCCTAAGAATGTACCTGACTAGTAAGTATCTTAAAACCTATGGATTGCTATGTCTCCGAAAGAGAATCAAGCATGTGTACAGGGGCATAAACGCAGCAGTGATAGGATTGGAGAGGTTCGGTGAGCAAATGAAGACCCTTTGAAGTCATATTGCATGGTACCCATTCCACGGGTTTCAACTACCCAGGTTTAAGGTATTCTTCCTTCAGCTAAAACATGCATGTGGAACCTAGAGTATGATCAACCATGTGATCGGGAGACGTGTTCAAATATGTCTCAGTTTTCGTACCCTGGTACTCGGGTGTAACATTCCAGACGCTTTACTAACACCCTCCCGACTTGGAGAGTCAGTCCCTTTAACCTCCTGTTTGGCCCAGTTTGCAATTTCTGCGGAAGATGAACAGGAATAGCGAGAACCAATGAGACACTAGCTGGAGGTGTCTGGACGGGCAAATTTAACTCTCATTTCCCACCAGGAAGAGGAATTAACCAAAGGCTCAGCGTGCCGTGCCGGAACCAGATTAGGGCCTGAAGCCATCCTGCGGTGTTGCGGCCAGCTCAAAAGAAAGCGAGTTGAAGAAAGGAGCTCAGGGGCACTGTAATTCACAAACCTGCAGAGTTATAAATGACAGCTATCGTCCAAAAATATACTGAAGTAAGGCTGCCAAGAGGACTTGAAAGCGGGGCAGAATTGCAGGAAACCGATTTCAGGAGGTAGACTGGAATTGCATTGAAAGCATAGGAAAAGAGGCAGAACGTCCACAATGATGCACTTGGCCAAAAAGGGCGTATGCGTTTTTTCCTGAATATATTCAGGAAAAAACGCATACGCCCTTTTTGGCCAACCAAGCAAGCTTGCAAAGGAAATCTGCAGTACAATGAAGTCTCACTTCCCCCCGGTCAAAAGGGCCATCTGAAAAAAGTGTAAAATCCAGAAAGGCAGGACAGGCCATGGAGAACTGGGAGCCTTGTTATGCTGATGGGCGGGATGTAAATTGCCAACAGACACTCGGGAGAAGTGTATGGTGTTTCCTGAAACATCTAAAAAACAAAGCAACAGAGCCTAGGGCACTTCCACTTATGGTCCTATAGCTTAGGGAAATTAAAATCAAAAAGACACAGCCACCCCAAAGTTTGGGACGCCTCTGTTTACAAGAACCTCGTTTACAGTACAAGTTCAACATCGCAGAAAGTGAAAAATGGATAAAGAAGTTGTGGTATTTACTTACAAAACAATATCTCTCAGCAATGAAATCTATGTCATCAGGCCCTTAGCAGCACAATGAGTGGATTCAGGTATGATGATTCTAACTGAAATAAGTCACACAGAAAAAGAAACATCATAAGATATCAGTAATACACGGAATGTAAACTTGGCTACACAGGAACTGAATTACAGAACAGAACAGGGTCTCAAATTTAGAAAACCAACTTATGCTTGCTTAAGGGGAAAGGTGAGTTGGGGTGCTGCATAAAACCAGAGATTGAAATGAGCACAGATAAAGTTCCTTAAGCCAAATATGGAATAGACAAGAGCTACTCCTTGCTCAACGAAATGGACTCAACACCGCATATTAAATGCCTAAGAATGTACCTGACTAGTAAGTATCTTAAAACCTATGGATTGCTATGTCTCCGAAAGAGAATCAAGCATGTGTACAGGGGCATAAACGCAGCAGTGATAGGATTGGAGAGGTTCGGTGAGCAAATGAAGACCCTTTGAAGTCATATTGCATGGTACCCATTCCACGGGTTTCAACTACCCAGGTTTAAGGTATTCTTCCTTCAGCTAAAACATGCATGTGGAACCTAGAGTATGATCAACCATGTGATCGGGAGACGTGTTCAAATATGTCTCAGTTTTCGTACCCTGGTACTCGGGTGCAACATTCCAGACGCTTTACTAACACCCTCCCGACTTGGAGAGTCAGTCCCTTTAACCTCCTGTTTGGCCCAGTTTGCAATTTCTGCGGAAGATGAACAGGAATAGCGAGAACCAATGAGAGACTAGCTGGAGGTGTCTGGACGGGCAAATTTAACTCTCATTTCCCACCAGGAAGAGGAATTAACCAAAGGCTCAGCGTGCCGTGCCGGAACCAGATTAGGGCCTGAAGCCATCCTGCGGTGTTGCGGCCAGCTCAAAAGAAAGCGAGTTGAAGAAAGGAGCTCAGGGGCACTGTAATTCACAAACCTGCAGAGTTATAAATGACAGCTATCGTCCAAAAATATACTGAAGTAAGGCTGCCAAGAGGACTTGAAAGCGGGGCAGAATTGCAGGAAACCGATTTCAGGAGGTAGACTGGAATTGCATTGAAAGCATAGGAAAAGAGGCAGAACGTCCACAATGATGCACTTGGCCAAAAAGGGCGTATGCGTTTTTTCCTGAATATATTCAGGAAAAAACGCATACGCCCTTTTTGGCCAACCAAGCAAGCTTGCAAAGGAAATCTGCACTACAATGAAGTCTCACTTCCCCCCGGTCAAAAGGGCCATCTGAAAAAAGTGTAAAATCCAGAAAGGCAGGACAGGCCATGGAGAACTGGGAGCCTTGTTATGCTGATGGGCGGGATGTAAATTGCCAACAGACACTCGGGAGAAGTGTATGGTGTTTCCTGAAACATCTAAAAAACAAAGCAACAGAGCCTAGGGCACTTCCACTTATGGTCCTATAGCTTAGGGAAATTAAAATCAAAAAGACACAGCCACCCCAAAGTTTGGGACGCCTCTGTTTACAAGAACCTCGTTTACAGTACAAGTTCAACATCGCAGAAAGTGAAAAATGGATAAAGAAGTTGTGGTATTTACTTACAAAACAATATCTCTCAGCAATGAAATCTATGTCATCAGGCCCTTAGCAGCACAATGAGTGGATTCAGGTATGATGATTCTAACTGAAATAAGTCACACAGAAAAAGAAACATCATAAGATATCAGTAATACACGGAATGTAAACTTGGCTACACAGGAACTGAATTACAGAACAGAACAGGGTCTCAAATTTAGAAAACCAACTTATGCTTGCTTAAGGGGAAAGGTGAGTTGGGGTGCTGCATAAAACCAGAGATTGAAATGAGCACAGATAAAGTTCCTTAAGCCAAATATGGAATAGACAAGAGCTACTCCTTGCTCAACGAAATGGACTCAACACCGCATATTAAATGCCTAAGAATGTACCTGACTAGTAAGTATCTTAAAACCTATGGATTGCTATGTCTCCGAAAGAGAATCAAGCATGTGTACAGGGGCATAAACGCAGCAGTGATAGGATTGGAGAGGTTCGGTGAGCAAATGAAGACCCTTTGAAGTCATATTGCATGGTACCCATTCCACGGGTTTCAACTACCCAGGTTTAAGGTATTCTTCCTTCAGCTAAAACATGCATGTGGAACCTAGAGTATGATCAACCATGTGATCGGGAGACGTGTTCAAATATGTCTCAGTTTTCGTACCCTGGTACTCGGGTGCAACATTCCAGACGCTTTACTAACACCCTCCCGACTTGGAGAGTCAGTCCCTTTAACCTCCTGTTTGGCCCAGTTTGCAATTTCTGCGGAAGATGAACAGGAATAGCGAGAACCAATGAGAGACTAGCTGGAGGTGTCTGGACGGGCAAATTTAACTCTCATTTCCCACCAGGAAGAGGAATTAACCAAAGGCTCAGCGTGCCGTGCCGGAACCAGATTAGGGCCTGAAGCCATCCTGCGGTGTTGCGGCCAGCTCAAAAGAAAGCGAGTTGAAGAAAGGAGCTCAGGGGCACTGTAATTCACAAACCTGCAGAGTTATAAATGACAGCTATCGTCCAAAAATATACTGAAGTAAGGCTGCCAAGAGGACTTGAAAGCGGGGCAGAATTGCAGGAAACCGATTTCAGGAGGCAGACTGGAATTGCATTGAAAGCATAGGAAAAGAGGCAGAACGTCCACAATGATGCACTTGGCCAAAAAGGGCGTATGCGTTTTTTCCTGAATATATTCAGGAAAAAACGCATACGCCCTTTTTGGCCAACCAAGCAAGCTTGCAAAGGAAATCTGCACTACAATGAAGTCTCAATTCCCCCCGGTCAAAAGGGCTATCTGAAAAAAGTGTAAAATCCAGAAAGGCAGGACAGGCCATGGAGAACTGGGAGCCTTGTTATGCTGATGGGCGGGATGTAAATTGCCAACAGACACTCGGGAGAAGTGTATGGTGTTTCCTGAAACATCTAAAAAACAAAGCAACAGAGCCTAGGGCACTTCCACTTATGGTCCTATAGCTTAGGGAAATTAAAATCAAAAAGACACAGCCACCCCAAAGTTTGGGACGCCTCTGTTTACAAGAACCTCGTTTAGCGTACAAGTTCAACATCGCAGAAAGTGAAAAATGGATAAAGAAGTTGTGGTATTTACTTACAAAGCAATATCACTCAGCAATGAAATCTATGTCATCAGGCCCTTAGCAGCACAATGAGTGGATTCAGGTATGATGATTCTAACTGAAATAAGTCACACAGAAAAAGAACCATCATAAGATATCAGTAATACACGGAATGTAAACTTGGCTACACAGGAACTGAATTACAGAACAGAACAGGGTCTCAAATTTAGAAAACCAACTTATGCTTGCTTAAGGGGAAAGGTGAGTTGGGGTGCTGCATAAAACCAGAGATTGAAATGAGCACAGATAAAGTTCCTTAAGCCAAATATGGAATAGACAAGAGCTACTCCTTGCTCAACGAAATGGACTCAACACCGCATATTAAACGCCTAAGAATGTACCTGACTAGTAAGTATCTTAAAACCTATGGATTGCTATGTCTCCGAAAGAGAATCAAGCATGTGTACAGGGGCATAAACGCAGCAGTGATAGGATTGGAGAGGTTCGGTGAGCAAATGAAGACCCTTTGAAGTCATATTGCATGGTACCCATTCCACGGGTTTCAACTACCCAGGTTTAAGGTATTCTTCCTTCAGCTAAAACATGCATGTGGAACCTAGAGTATGATCAACCATGTGATCGGGAGACGTGTTCAAATATGTCTCAGTTTTCGTACCCTGGTACTCGGGTGCAACATTCCAGACGCTTTACTAACACCCTCCCGACTTGGAGAGTCAGTCCCTTTAACCTCCTGTTTGGCCCAGTTTGCAATTTCTGCGGAAGATGAACAGGAATAGCGAGAACCAATGAGAGACTAGCTGGAGGTGTCTGGACGGGCAAATTTAACTCTCATTTCCCACCAGGAAGAGGAATTAACCAAAGGCTCAGCGTGCCGTGCCGGAACCAGATTAGGGCCTGAAGCCATCCTGCGGTGTTGCGGCCAGCTCAAAAGAAAGCGAGTTGAAGAAAGGAGCTCAGGGGCACTGTAATTCACAAACCTGCAGAGTTATAAATGACAGCTATCGTCCAAAAATATACTGAAGTAAGGCTGCCAAGAGGACTTGAAAGCGGGGCAGAATTGCAGGAAACCGATTTCAGGAGGTAGACTGGAATTGCATTGAAAGCATAGGAAAAGAGGCAGAACGTCCACAATGATGCACTTGGCCAAAAAGGGCGTATGCGTTTTTTCCTGAATATATTCAGGAAAAAACGCATACGCCCTTTTTGGCCAACCAAGCAAGCTTGCAAAGGAAATCTGCACTACAATGAAGTCTCACTTCCCCCCGGTCAAAAGGGCCATCTGAAAAAAGTGTAAAATCCAGAAAGGCAGGACAGGCCATGGAGAACTGGGAGCCTTGTTATGCTGATGGGCGGGATGTAAATTGCCAACAGACACTCGGGAGAAGTGTATGGTGTTTCCTGAAACATCTAAAAAACAAAGCAACAGAGCCTAGGGCACTTCCACTTATGGTCCTATAGCTTAGGGAAATTAAAATCAAAAAGACACAGCCACCCCAAAGTTTGGGACGCCTCTGTTTACAAGAACCTCGTTTACAGTACAAGTTCAACATCGCAGAAAGTGAAAAATGGATAAAGAAGTTGTGGTATTTACTTACAAAGCAATATCACTCAGCAATGAAATCTATGTCATCAGGCCCTTAGCAGCACAATGAGTGGATTCAGGTATGATGATTCTAACTGAAATAAGTCACACAGAAAAAGAAACATCATAAGATATCAGTAATACACGGAATGTAAACTTGGCTACACAGGAACTGAATTACAGAACAGAACAGGGTCTCAAATTTAGAAAACCAACTTATGCTTGCTTAAGGGGAAAGGTGAGTTGGGGTGCTGCATAAAACCAGAGATTGAAATGAGCACAGATAAAGTTCCTTAAGCCAAATATGGAATAGACAAGAGCTACTCCTTGCTCAACGAAATGGACTCAACACCGCATATTAAATGCCTAAGAATGTACCTGACTAGTAAGTATCTTAAAACCTATGGATTGCTATGTCTCCGAAAGAGAATCAAGCATGTGTACAGGGGCATAAACGCAGCAGTGATAGGATTGGAGAGGTTCGGTGAGCAAATGAAGACCCTTTGAAGTCATATTGCATGGTACCCATTCCACGGGTTTCAACTACCCAGGTTTAAGGTATTCTTCCTTCAGCTAAAACATGCATGTGGAACCTAGAGTATGATCAACCATGTGATCGGGAGACGTGTTCAAATATGTCTCAGTTTTCGTACCCTGGTACTCGGGTGCAACATTCCAGACGCTTTACTAACACCCTCCCGACTTGGAGAGTCAGTCCCTTTAACCTCCTGTTTGGCCCAGTTTGCAATTTCTGCGGAAGATGAACAGGAATAGCGAGAACCAATGAGAGACTAGCTGGAGGTGTCTGGACGGGCAAATTTAACTCTCATTTCCCACCAGGAAGAGGAATTAACCAAAGGCTCAGCGTGCCGTGCCGGAACCAGATTAGGGCCTGAAGCCATCCTGCGGTGTTGCGGCCAGCTCAAAAGAAAGCGAGTTGAAGAAAGGAGCTCAGGGGCACTGTAATTCACAATCCTGCAGAGTTATAAATGACAGCTATCGTCCAAAAATATACTGAAGTAAGGCTGCCAAGAGGACTTGAAAGCGGGGCAGAATTGCAGGAAACCGATTTCAGGAGGCAGACTGGAATTGCATTGAAAGCATAGGAAAAGAGGCAGAACGTCCACAATGATGCACTTGGCCAAAAAGGGCGTATGCGTTTTTTCCTGAATATATTCAGGAAAAAACGCATACGCCCTTTTTGGCCAACCAAGCAAGCTTGCAAAGGAAATCTGCACTACAATGAAGTCTCACTTCCCCCCGGTCAAAAGGGCTATCTGAAAAAAGTGTAAAATCCAGAAAGGCAGGACAGGCCATGGAGAACTGGGAGCCTTGTTATGCTGATGGGCGGGATGTAAATTGCCAACAGACACTCGGGAGAAGTGTATGGTGTTTCCTGAAACATCTAAAAAACAAAGCAACAGAGCCTAGGGCACTTCCACTTATGGTCCTATAGCTTAGGGAAATTAAAATCAAAAAGACACAGCCACCCCAAAGTTTGGGACGCCTCTGTTTACAAGAACCTCGTTTAGCGTACAAGTTCAACATCACAGAAAGTGAAAAATGGATAAAGAAGTTGTGGTATTTACTTACAAAGCAATATCACTCAGCAATGAAATCTATGTCATCAGGCCCTTAGCAGCACAATGAGTGGATTCAGGTATGATGATTCTAACTGAAATAAGTCACACAGAAAAAGAAACATCATAAGATATCAGTAATACACGGAATGTAAACTTGGCTACACAGGAACTGAATTACAGAACAGAACAGGGTCTCAAATTTAGAAAACCAACTTATGCTTGCTTAAGGGGAAAGGTGAGTTGGGGTGCTGCATAAAACCAGAGATTGAAATGAGCACAGATAAAGTTCCTTAAGCCAAATATGGAATAGACAAGAGCTACTCCTTGCTCAACGAAATGGACTCAACACCGCATATTAAACGCCTAAGAATGTACCTGACTAGTAAGTATCTTAAAACCTATGGATTGCTATGTCTCCGAAAGAGAATCAAGCATGTGTACAGGGGCATAAACGCAGCAGTGATAGGATTGGAGAGGTTCGGTGAGCAAATGAAGACCCTTTGAAGTCATATTGCATGGTACCCATTCCACGGGTTTCAACTACCCAGGTTTAAGGTATTCTTCCTTCAGCTAAAACATGCATGTGGAACCTAGAGTATGATCAACCATGTGATCGGGAGACGTGTTCAAATATGTCTCAGTTTTCGTACCCTGGTACTCGGGTGCAACATTCCAGACGCTTTACTAACACCCTCCCGACTTGGAGAGTCAGTCCCTTTAACCTCCTGTTTGGCCCAGTTTGCAATTTCTGCGGAAGATGAACAGGAATAGCGAGAACCAATGAGAGACTAGCTGGAGGTGTCTGGACGGGCAAATTTAACTCTCATTTCCCACCAGGAAGAGGAATTAACCAAAGGCTCAGCGTGCCGTGCCGGAACCAGATTAGGGCCTGAAGCCATCCTGCGGTGTTGCGGCCAGCTCAAAAGAAAGCGAGTTGAAGAAAGGAGCTCAGGGGCACTGTAATTCACAAACCTGCAGAGTTATAAATGACAGCTATCGTCCAAAAATATACTGAAGTAAGGCTGCCAAGAGGACTTGAAAGCAGGGCAGAATTGCAGGAAACCGATTTCAGGAGGCAGACTGGAATTGCATTGAAAGCATAGGAAAAGAGGCAGAACGTCCACAATGATGCACTTGGCCAAAAAGGGCGTATGCGTTTTTTCCTGAATATATTCAGGAAAAAACGCATACGCCCTTTTTGGCCAACCAAGCAAGCTTGCAAAGGAAATCTGCACTACAATGAAGTCTCACTTCCCACCGGTCAAAAGGGCCATCTGAAAAAAGTGTAAAATCCAGAAAGGCAGGACAGGCCATGGAGAACTGGGAGCCTTGTTATGCTGATGGGCGGGATGTAAATTGCCAACAGACACTCGGGAGAAGTGTATGGTGTTTCCTGAAACATCTAAAAAACAAAGCAACAGAGCCTAGGGCACTTCCACTTATGGTCCTATAGCTTAGGGAAATTAAAATCAAAAAGACACAGCCACCCCAAAGTTTGGGACACCTCTGTTTACAAGAACCTCGTTTACAGTACAAGTTCAACATCGCAGAAAGTGAAAAATGGATAAAGAAGTTGTGGTATTTACTTACAAAGCAATATCACTCAGCAATGAAATCTATGTCATCAGGCCCTTAGCAGCACAATGAGTGGATTCAGGTATGATGATTCTAACTGAAATAAGTCACACAGAAAAAGAAACATCATAAGATATCAGTAATACACGGAATGTAAACTTGGCTACACAGGAACTGAATTACAGAACAGAACAGGGTCTCAAATTTAGAAAACCAACTTATGCTTGCTTAAGGGGAAAGGTGAGTTGGGGTGCTGCATAAAACCAGAGATTGAAATGAACACAGATAAAGTTCCTTAAGCCAAATATGGAATAGACAAGAGCTACTCCTTGCTCAACGAAATGGACTCAACACCGCATATTAAATGCCTAAGAATGTACCTGACTAGTAAGTATCTTAAAACCTATGGATTGCTATGTCTCCGAAAGAGAATCAAGCATGTGTACAGGGGCATAAACGCAGCAGTGATAGGATTGGAGAGGTTCGGTGAGCAAATGAAGACCCTTTGAAGTCATATTGCATGGTACCCATTCCACGGGTTTCAACTACCCAGGTTTAAGGTATTCTTCCTTCAGCTAAAACATGCATGTGGAACCTAGAGTATGATCAACCATGTGATCGGGAGACGTGTTCAAATATGTCTCAGTTTTCGTACCCTGGTACTCGGGTGCAACATTCCAGACGCTTTACTAACACCCTCCCGACTTGGAGAGTCAGTCCCTTTAACCTCCTGTTTGGCCCAGTTTGCAATTTCTGCGGAAGATGAACAGGAATAGCGAGAACCAATGAGAGACTAGCTGGAGGTGTCTGGACGGGCAAATTTAACTCTCATTTCCCACCAGGAAGAGGAATTAACCAAAGGCTCAGCGTGCCGTGCCGGAACCAGATTAGGGCCTGAAGCCATCCTGCGGTGTTGCGGCCAGCTCAAAAGAAAGCGAGTTGAAGAAAGGAGCTCAGGGGCACTGTAATTCACAATCCTGCAGAGTTATAAATGACAGCTATCGTCCAAAAATATACTGAAGTAAGGCTGCCAAGAGGACTTGAAAGCGGGGCAGAATTGCAGGAAACCGATTTCAGGAGGCAGACTGGAATTGCATTGAAAGCATAGGAAAAGAGGCAGAACGTCCACAATGATGCACTTGGCCAAAAAGGGCGTATGCGTTTTTTCCTGAATATATTCAGGAAAAAACGCATACGCCCTTTTTGGCCAACCAAGCAAGCTTGCAAAGGAAATCTGCACTACAATGAAGTCTCACTTCCCCCCGGTCAAAAGGGCTATCTGAAAAAAGTGTAAAATCCAGAAAGGCAGGACAGGCCATGGAGAACTGGGAGCCTTGTTATGCTGATGGGCGGGATGTAAATTGCCAACAGACACTCGGGAGAAGTGTATGGTGTTTCCTGAAACATCTAAAAAACAAAGCAACAGAGCCTAGGGCACTTCCACTTATGGTCCTATAGCTTAGGGAAATTAAAATCAAAAAGACACAGCCACCCCAAAGTTTGGGACGCCTCTGTTTACAAGAACCTCGTTTAGCGTACAAGTTCAACATCACAGAAAGTGAAAAATGGATAAAGAAGTTGTGGTATTTACTTACAAAGCAATATCACTCAGCAATGAAATCTATGTCATCAGGCCCTTAGCAGCACAATGAGTGGATTCAGGTATGATGATTCTAACTGAAATAAGTCACACAGAAAAAGAAACATCATAAGATATCAGTAATACACGGAATGTAAACTTGGCTACACAGGAACTGAATTACAGAACAGAACAGGGTCTCAAATTTAGAAAACCAACTTATGCTTGCTTAAGGGGAAAGGTGAGTTGGGGTGCTGCATAAAACCAGAGATTGAAATGAGCACAGATAAAGTTCCTTAAGCCAAATATGGAATAGACAAGAGCTACTCCTTGCTCAACGAAATGGACTCAACACCGCATATTAAACGCCTAAGAATGTACCTGACTAGTAAGTATCTTAAAACCTATGGATTGCTATGTCTCCGAAAGAGAATCAAGCATGTGTACAGGGGCATAAACGCAGCAGTGATAGGATTGGAGAGGTTCGGTGAGCAAATGAAGACCCTTTGAAGTCATATTGCATGGTACCCATTCCACGGGTTTCAACTACCCAGGTTTAAGGTATTCTTCCTTCAGCTAAAACATGCATGTGGAACCTAGAGTATGATCAACCATGTGATCGGGAGACGTGTTCAAATATGTCTCAGTTTTCGTACCCTGGTACTCGGGTGCAACATTCCAGACGCTTTACTAACACCCTCCCGACTTGGAGAGTCAGTCCCTTTAACCTCCTGTTTGGCCCAGTTTGCAATTTCTGCGGAAGATGAACAGGAATAGCGAGAACCAATGAGAGACTAGCTGGAGGTGTCTGGACGGGCAAATTTAACTCTCATTTCCCACCAGGAAGAGGAATTAACCAAAGGCTCAGCGTGCCGTGCCGGAACCAGATTAGGGCCTGAAGCCATCCTGCGGTGTTGCGGCCAGCTCAAAAGAAAGCGAGTTGAAGAAAGGAGCTCAGGGGCACTGTAATTCACAATCCTGCAGAGTTATAAATGACAGCTATCGTCCAAAAATATACTGAAGTAAGGCTGCCAAGAGGACTTGAAAGCGGGGCAGAATTGCAGGAAACCGATTTCAGGAGGCAGACTGGAATTGCATTGAAAGCATAGGAAAAGAGGCAGAACGTCCACAATGATGCACTTGGCCAAAAAGGGCGTATGCGTTTTTTCCTGAATATATTCAGGAAAAAACGCATACGCCCTTTTTGGCCAACCAAGCAAGCTTGTAAAGGAAATCTGCACTACAATGAAGTCTCACTTCCCCCCGGTCAAAAGGGCTATCTGAAAAAAGTGTAAAATCCAGAAAGGCAGGACAGGCCATGGAGAACTGGGAGCCTTGTTATGCTGATGGGCGGGATGTAAATTGCCAACAGACACTCGGGAGAAGTGTATGGTGTTTCCTGAAACATCTAAAAAACAAAGCAACAGAGCCTAGGGCACTTCCACTTATGGTCCTATAGCTTAGGGAAATTAAAATCAAAAAGACACAGCCACCCCAAAGTTTGGGACGCCTCTGTTTACAAGAACCTCGTTTAGCGTACAAGTTCAACATCACAGAAAGTGAAAAATGGATAAAGAAGTTGTGGTATTTACTTACAAAGCAATATCACTCAGCAATGAAATCTATGTCATCAGGCCCTTAGCAGCACAATGAGTGGATTCAGGTATGATGATTCTAACTGAAATAAGTCACACAGAAAAAGAAACATCATAAGATATCAGTAATACACGGAATGTAAACTTGGCTACACAGGAACTGAATTACAGAACAGAACAGGGTCTCAAATTTAGAAAACCAACTTATGCTTGCTTAAGGGTAAAGGTGAGTTGGGGTGCTGCATAAAACCAGAGATTGAAATGAGCACAGATAAAGTTCCTTAAGCCAAATATGGAATAGACAAGAGCTACTCCTTGCTCAACGAAATGGACTCAACACCGCATATTAAACGCCTAAGAATGTACCTGACTAGTAAGTATCTTAAAACCTATGGATTGCTATGTCTCCGAAAGAGAATCAAGCATGTGTACAGGGGCATAAACGCAGCAGTGATAGGATTGGAGAGGTTCGGTGAGCAAATGAAGACCCTTTGAAGTCATATTGCATGGTACCCATTCCACGGGTTTCAACTACCCAGGTTTAAGGTATTCTTCCTTCAGCTAAAACATGCATGTGGAACCTAGAGTATGATCAACCATGTGATCGGGAGACGTGTTCAAATATGTCTCAGTTTTCGTACCCTGGTACTCGGGTGCAACATTCCAGACGCTTTACTAACACCCTCCCGACTTGGAGAGTCAGTCCCTTTAACCTCCTGTTTGGCCCAGTTTGCAATTTCTGCGGAAGATGAACAGGAATAGCGAGAACCAATGAGAGACTAGCTGGAGGTGTCTGGACGGGCAAATTTAACTCTCATTTCCCACCAGGAAGAGGAATTAACCAAAGGCTCAGCGTGCCGTGCCGGAACCAGATTAGGGCCTGAAGCCATCCTGCGGTGTTGCGGCCAGCTCAAAAGAAAGCGAGTTGAAGAAAGGAGCTCAGGGGCACTGTAATTCACAATCCTGCAGAGTTATAAATGACAGCTATCGTCCAAAAATATACTGAAGTAAGGCTGCCAAGAGGACTTGAAAGCGGGGCAGAATTGCAGGAAACCGATTTCAGGAGGCAGACTGGAATTGCATTGAAAGCATAGGAAAAGAGGCAGAACGTCCACAATGATGCACTTGGCCAAAAAGGGCGTATGCGTTTTTTCCTGAATATATTCAGGAAAAAACGCATACGCCCTTTTTGGCCAACCAAGCAAGCTTGCAAAGGAAATCTGCACTACAATGAAGTCTCACTTCCCCCCGGTCAAAAGGGCCATCTGAAAAAAGTGTAAAATCCAGAAAGGCAGGACAGGCCATGGAGAACTGGGAGCCTTGTTATGCTGATGGGCGGGATGTAAATTGCCAACAGACACTCGGGAGAAGTGTATGGTGTTTCCTGAAACATCTAAAAAACAAAGCAACAGAGCCTAGGGCACTTCCACTTATGGTCCTATAGCTTAGGGAAATTAAAATCAAAAAGACACAGCCACCCCAAAGTTTGGGACGCCTCTGTTTACAAGAACCTCGTTTACCGTACAAGTTCAACATCGCAGAAAGTGAAAAATGGATAAAGAAGTTGTGGTATTTACTTACAAAGCAATATCACTCAGCAATGAAATCTATGTCATCAGGCCCTTAGCAGCACAATGAGTGGATTCAGGTATGATGATTCTAACTGAAATAAGTCACACAGAAAAAGAACCATCATAAGATATCAGTAATACACGGAATGTAAACTTGGCTACACAGGAACTGAATTACAGAACAGAACAGGGTCTCAAATTTAGAAAACCAACTTATGCTTGCTTAAGGGTAAAGGTGAGTTGGGGTGCTGCATAAAACCAGAGATTGAAATGAACACAGATAAAGTTCCTTAAGCCAAATATGGAATAGACAAGAGCTACTCCTTGCTCAACGAAATGGACTCAACACCGCATATTAAATGCCTAAGAATGTACCTGACTAGTAAGTATCTTAAAACCTATGGATTGCTATGTCTCCGAAAGAGAATCAAGCATGTGTACAGGGGCATAAACGCAGCAGTGATAGGATTGGAGAGGTTCGGTGAGCAAATGAAGACCCTTTGAAGTCATATTGCATGGTACCCATTCCACGGGTTTCAACTACCCAGGTTTAAGGTATTCTTCCTTCAGCTAAAACATGCATGTGGAACCTAGAGTATGATCAACCATGTGATCGGGAGACGTGTTCAAATATGTCTCAGTTTTCGTACCCTGGTACTCGGGTGCAACATTCCAGACGCTTTACTAACACCCTCCCGACTTGGAGAGTCAGTCCCTTTAACCTCCTGTTTGGCCCAGTTTGCAATTTCTGCGGAAGATGAACAGGAATAGCGAGAACCAATGAGAGACTAGCTGGAGGTGTCTGGACGGGCAAATTTAACTCTCATTTCCCACCAGGAAGAGGAATTAACCAAAGGCTCAGCGTGCCGTGCCGGAACCAGATTAGGGCCTGAAGCCATCCTGCGGTGTTGCGGCCAGCTCAAAAGAAAGCGAGTTGAAGAAAGGAGCTCAGGGGCACTGTAATTCACAATCCTGCAGAGTTATAAATGACAGCTATCGTCCAAAAATATACTGAAGTAAGGCTGCCAAGAGGACTTGAAAGCGGGGCAGAATTGCAGGAAACCGATTTCAGGAGGCAGACTGGAATTGCATTGAAAGCATAGGAAAAGAGGCAGAACGTCCACAATGATGCACTTGGCCAAAAAGGGCGTATGCGTTTTTTCCTGAATATATTCAGGAAAAAACGCATACGCCCTTTTTGGCCAACCAAGCAAGCTTGCAAAGGAAATCTGCACTACAATGAAGTCTCACTTCCCCCCGGTCAAAAGGGCTATCTGAAAAAAGTGTAAAATCCAGAAAGGCAGGACAGGCCATGGAGAACTGGGAGCCTTGTTATGCTGATGGGCGGGATGTAAATTGCCAACAGACACTCGGGAGAAGTGTATGGTGTTTCCTGAAACATCTAAAAAACAAAGCAACAGAGCCTAGGGCACTTCCACTTATGGTCCTATAGCTTAGGGAAATTAAAATCAAAAAGACACAGCCACCCCAAAGTTTGGGACGCCTCTGTTTACAAGAACCTCGTTTAGCGTACAAGTTCAACATCACAGAAAGTGAAAAATGGATAAAGAAGTTGTGGTATTTACTTACAAAGCAATATCACTCAGCAATGAAATCTATGTCATCAGGCCCTTAGCAGCACAATGAGTGGATTCAGGTATGATGATTCTAACTGAAATAAGTCACACAGAAAAAGAAACATCATAAGATATCAGTAATACACGGAATGTAAACTTGGCTACACAGGAACTGAATTACCGAACAGAACAGGGTCTCAAATTTAGAAAACCAACTTATGCTTGCTTAAGGGGAAAGGTGAGTTGGGGTGCTGCATAAAACCAGAGATTGAAATGAGCACAGATAAAGTTCCTTAAGCCAAATATGGAATAGACAAGAGCTACTCCTTGCTCAACGAAATGGACTCAACACCGCATATTAAATGCCTAAGAATGTACCTGACTAGTAAGTATCTTAAAACCTATGGATTGCTATGTCTCCGAAAGAGAATCAAGCATGTGTACAGGGGCATAAACGCAGCAGTGATAGGATTGGAGAGGTTCGGTGAGCAAATGAAGACCCTTTGAAGTCATATTGCATGGTACCCATTCCACGGGTTTCAACTACCCAGGTTTAAGGTATTCTTCCTTCAGCTAAAACATGCATGTGGAACCTAGAGTATGATCAACCATGTGATCGGGAGACGTGTTCAAATATGTCTCAGTTTTCGTACCCTGGTACTCGGGTGCAACATTCCAGACGCTTTACTAACACCCTCCCGACTTGGAGAGTCAGTCCCTTTAACCTCCTGTTTGGCCCAGTTTGCAATTTCTGCGGAAGATGAACAGGAATAGCGAGAACCAATGAGAGACTAGCTGGAGGTGTCTGGACGGGCAAATTTAACTCTCATTTCCCACCAGGAAGAGGAATTAACCAAAGGCTCAGCGTGCCGTGCCGGAACCAGATTAGGGCCTGAAACCATCCTGCGGTGTTGCGGCCAGCTCAAAAGAAAGCGAGTTGAAGAAAGGAGCTCAGGGGCACTGTAATTCACAAACCTGCAGAGTTATAAATGACAGCTATCGTCCAAAAATATACTGAAGTAAGGCTGCCAAGAGGACTTGAAAGCAGGGCAGAATTGCAGGAAACCGATTTCAGGAGGCAGACTGGAATTGCATTGAAAGCATAGGAAAAGAGGCAGAACGTCCACAATGATGCACTTGGCCAAAAAGGGCGTATGCGTTTTTTCCTGAATATATTCAGGAAAAAACGCATACGCCCTTTTTGGCCAACCAAGCAAGCTTGCAAAGGAAATCTGCACTACAATGAAGTCTCACTTCCCCCCGGTCAAAAGGGCCATCTGAAAAAAGTGTAAAATCCAGAAAGGCAGGACAGGCCATGGAGAACTGGGAGCCTTGTTATGCTGATGGGCGGGATGTAAATTGCCAACAGACACTCGGGAGAAGTGTATGGTGTTTCCTGAAACATCTAAAAAACAAAGCAACAGAGCCTAGGGCACTTCCACTTATGGTCCTATAGCTTAGGGAAATTAAAATCAAAAAGACACAGCCACCCCAAAGTTTGGGACACCTCTGTTTACAAGAACCTCGTTTACAGTACAAGTTCAACATCGCAGAAAGTGAAAAATGGATAAAGAAGTTGTGGTATTTACTTACAAAGCAATATCACTCAGCAATGAAATCTATGTCATCAGGCCCTTAGTAGCACAATGAGTGGATTCAGGTATGATGATTCTAACTGAAATAAGTCACACAGAAAAAGAAACATCATAAGATATCAGTAATACACGGAATGTAAACTTGGCTACACAGGAACTGAATTACAGAACAGAACAGGGTCTCAAATTTAGAAAACCAACTTATGCTTGCTTAAGGGGAAAGGTGAGTTGGGGTGCTGCATAAAACCAGAGATTGAAATGAGCACAGATAAAGTTCCTTAAGCCAAATATGGAATAGACAAGAGCTACTCCTTGCTCAACGAAATGGACTCAACACCGCATATTAAACGCCTAAGAATGTACCTGACTAGTAAGTATCTTAAAACCTATGGATTGCTATGTCTCCGAAAGTGAATCAAGCATGTGTACAGGGGCATAAACGCAGCAGTGATAGGATTGGAGAGGTTCGGTGAGCAAATGAAGACCCTTTGAAGTCATATTGCATGGTACCCATTCCACGGGTTTCAACTACCCAGGTTTAAGGTATTCTTCCTTCAGCTAAAACATGCATGTGGAACCTAGAGTATGATCAACCATGTGATCGGGAGACGTGTTCAAATATGTCTCAGTTTTCGTACCCTGGTACTCGGGTGCAACATTCCAGACGCTTTACTAACACCCTCCCGACTTGGAGAGTCAGTCCCTTTAACCTCCTGTTTGGCCCAGTTTGCAATTTCTGCGGAAGATGAACAGGAATAGCGAGAACCAATGAGAGACTAGCTGGAGGTGTCTGGACGGGCAAATTTAACTCTCATTTCCCACCAGGAAGAGGAATTAACCAAAGGCTCAGCGTGCCGTGCCGGAACCAGATTAGGGCCTGAAGCCATCCTGCGGTGTTGCGGCCAGCTCAAAAGAAAGCGAGTTGAAGAAAGGAGCTCAGGGGCACTGTAATTCACAAACCTGCAGTGTTATAAATGACAGCTATCGTCCAAAAATATACTGAAGTAAGGCTGCCAAGAGGACTTGAAAGCAGGGCAGAATTGCAGGAAACCGATTTCAGGAGGCAGACTGGAATTGCATTGAAAGCATAGGAAAAGAGGCAGAACGTCCACAATGATGCACTTGGCCAAAAAGGGCGTATGCGTTTTTTCCTGAATATATTCAGGAAAAAACGCATACGCCCTTTTTGGCCAACCAAGCAAGCTTGCAAAGGAAATCTGCACTACAATGAAGTCTCACTTCCCCCAGGTCAAAAGGGCCATCTGAAAAAAGTGTAAAATCCAGAAAGGCAGGACAGGCCATGGAGAACTGGGAGCCTTGTTATGCTGATGGGCGGGATGTAAATTGCCAACAGACACTCGGGAGAAGTGTATGGTGTTTCCTGAAACATCTAAAAAACAAAGCAACAGAGCTTAGGGCACTTCCACTTATGGTCCTATAGCTTAGGGAAATTAAAATCAAAAAGACACAGCCACCCCAAAGTTTGGGACGCCTCTGTTTACAAGAACCTCGTTTACAGTACAAGTTCAACATCGCAGAAAGTGAAAAATGGATAAAGAAGTTGTGGTATTTACTTACAAAGCAATATCACTCAGCAATGAAATCTATGTCATCAGGCCCTTAGCAGCACAATGAGTGGATTCAGGTATGATGATTCTAACTGAAATAAGTCACACAGAAAAAGAAACATCATAAGATATCAGTAATACACGGAATGTAAACTTGGCTCCACAGGAACTGAATTACAGAACAGAACAGGGTCTCAAATTTAGAAAACCAACTTATGCTTGCTTAAGGGGAAAGGTGAGTTGGGGTGCTGCATAAAACCAGAGATTGAAATGAGCACAGATAAAGTTCCTTAAGCCAAATATGGAATAGACAAGAGCTACTCCTTGCTCAACGAAATGGACTCAACACCGCATATTAAATGCCTAAGAATGTACCTGACTAGTAAGTATCTTAAAACCTATGGATTGCTATGTCTCCGAAAGAGAATCAAGCATGTGTACAGGGGCATAAACGCAGCAGTGATAGGATTGGAGAGGTTCGGTGAGCAAATGAAGACCCTTTGAAGTCATATTGCATGGTACCCATTCCACGGGTTTCAACTACCCAGGTTTAAGGTATTCTTCCTTCAGCTAAAACATGCATGTGGAACCTAGAGTATGATCAACCATGTGATCGGGAGACGTGTTCAAATATGTCTCAGTTTTCGTACCCTGGTACTCGGGTGCAACATTCCAGACGCTTTACTAACACCCTCCCGACTTGGAGAGTCAGTCCCTTTAACCTCCTGTTTGGCCCAGTTTGCAATTTCTGCGGAAGATGAACAGGAATAGCGAGAACCAATGAGAGACTAGCTGGAGGTGTCTGGACGGGCAAATTTAACTCTCATTTCCCACCAGGAAGAGGAATTAACCAAAGGCTCAGCGTGCCGTGCCGGAACCAGATTAGGGCCTGAAGCCATCCTGCGGTGTTGCGGCCAGCTCAAAAGAAAGCGAGTTGAAGAAAGGAGCTCAGGGGCACTGTAATTCACAAACCTGCAGAGTTATAAATGACAGCTATCGTCCAAAAATATACTGAAGTAAGGCTGCCAAGAGGACTTGAAAGCAGGGCAGAATTGCAGGAAACCGATTTCAGGAGGCAGACTGGAATTGCATTGAAAGCATAGGAAAAGAGGCAGAACGTCCACAATGATGCACTTGGCCAAAAAGGGCGTATGCGTTTTTTCCTGAATATATTCAGGAAAAAACGCATACGCCCTTTTTGGCCAACCAAGCAAGCTTGCAAAGGAAATCTGCACTACAATGAAGTCTCACTTCCCCCCGGTCAAAAGGGCCATCTGAAAAAAGTGTAAAATCCAGAAAGGCAGGACAGGCCATGGAGAACTGGGAGCCTTGTTATGCTGATGGGCGGGATGTAAATTGCCAACAGACACTCGGGAGAAGTGTATGGTGTTTCCTGAAACATCTAAAAAACAAAGCAACAGAGCCTAGGGCACTTCCACTTATGGTCCTATAGCTTAGGGAAATTAAAATCAAAAAGACACAGCCACCCCAAAGTTTGGGACGCCTCTGTTTACAAGAACCTCGTTTACAGTACAAGTTCAACATTGCAGAAAGTGAAAAATGGATAAAGAAGTTGTGGTATTTACTTACAAAGCAATATCACTCAGCAATGAAATCTATGTCATCAGGCCCTTAGCAGCACAATGAGTGGATTCAGGTATGATGATTCTAACTGAAATAAGTCACACAGAAAAAGAAACATCATAAGATATCAGTAATACACGGAATGTAAACTTGGCTCCACAGGAACTGAATTACAGAACAGAACAGGGTCTCAAATTTAGAAAACCAACTTATGCTTGCTTAAGGGTAAAGGTGAGTTGGGGTGCTGCATAAAACCAGAGATTGAAATGAGCACAGATAAAGTTCCTTAAGCCAAATATGGAATAGACAAGAGCTACTCCTTGCTCAACGAAATGGACTCAACACCGCATATTAAATGCCTAAGAATGTACCTGACTAGTAAGTATCTTAAAACCTAGGGATTGCTATGTCTCCGAAAGAGAATCAAGCATGTGTACAGGGGCATAAACGCAGCAGTGATAGGATTGGAGAGGTTCGGTGAGCAAATGAAGACCCTTTGAAGTCATATTGCATGGTACCCGTTCCACGGGTTTCAACTACCCAGGTTTAAGGTATTCTTCCTTCAGCTAAAACATGCATGTGGAACCTAGAGTATGATCAACCATGTGATCGGGAGACGTGTTCAAATATGTCTCAGTTTTCGTACCCTGGTACTCGGGTGCAACATTCCAGACGCTTTACTAACACCCTCCCGACTTGGAGAGTCAGTCCCTTTAACCTCCTGTTTGGCCCAGTTTGCAATTTCTGCGGAAGATGAACAGGAATAGCGAGAACCAATGAGAGACTAGCTGGAGGTGTCTGGACGGGCAAATTTAACTCTCATTTCCCACCAGGAAGAGGAATTAACCAAAGGCTCAGCGTGCCGTGCCGGAACCAGATTAGGGCCTGAAGCCATCCTGCGGTGTTGCGGCCAGCTCAAAAGAAAGCGAGTTGAAGAAAGGAGCTCAGGGGCACTGTAATTCACAAACCTGCAGAGTTATAAATGACAGCTATCGTCCAAAAATATACTGAAGTAAGGCTGCCAAGAGGACTTGAAAGCGGGGCAGAATTGCAGGAAACCGATTTCAGGAGGCAGACTGGAATTGCATTGAAAGCATAGGAAAAGAGGCAGAACGTCCACAATGATGCACTTGGCCAAAAAGGGCGTATGCGTTATTTCCTGAATATATTCAGGAAAAAACGCATACGCCCTTTTTGGCCAACCAAGCAAGCTTGCAAAGGAAATCTGCACTACAATGAAGTCTCACTTCCCCCCGGTCAAAAGGGCCATCTGAAAAAAGTGTAAAATCCAGAAAGGCAGGACAGGCCATGGAGAACTGGGAGCCTTGTTATGCTGATGGGCGGGATGTAAATTGCCAACAGACACTCGGGAGAAGTGTATGGTGTTTCCTGAAACATCTAAAAAACAAAGCAACAGAGCCTAGGGCACTTCCACTTATGGTCCTATAGCTTAGGGAAATTAAAATCAAAAAGACACAGCCACCCCAAAGTTTGGGACGCCTCTGTTTACAAGAACCTCGTTTACAGTACAAGTTCAACATTGCAGAAAGTGAAAAATGGATAAAGAAGTTGTGGTATTTACTTACAAAGCAATATCACTCAGCAATGAAATCTATGTCATCAGGCCCTTAGCAGCACAATGAGTGGATTCAGGTATGATGATTCTAACTGAAATAAGTCACACAGAAAAAGAAACATCATAAGATATCAGTAATACACGGAATGTAAACTTGGCTCCACAGGAACTGAATTACAGAACAGAACAGGGTCTCAAATTTAGAAAACCAACTTATGCTTGCTTAAGGGGAAAGGTGAGTTGGGGTGCTGCATAAAACCAGAGATTGAAATGAGCACAGATAAAGTTCCTTAAGCCAAATATGGAATAGACAAGAGCTACTCCTTGCTCAACGAAATGGACTCAACACCGCATATTAAATGCCTAAGAATGTACCTGACTAGTAAGTATCTTAAAACCTATGGATTGCTATGTCTCCGAAAGAGAATCAAGCATGTGTACAGGGGCATAAACGCAGCAGTGATAGGATTGGAGAGGTTCGGTGAGCAAATGAAGACCCTTTGAAGTCATATTGCATGGTACCCATTCCACGGGTTTCAACTACCCAGGTTTAAGGTATTCTTCCTTCAGCTAAAACATGCATGTGGAACCTAGAGTATGATCAACCATGTGATCGGGAGACGTGTTCAAATATGTCTCAGTTTTCGTACCCTGGTACTCGGGTGCAACATTCCAGACGCTTTACTAACACCCTCCCGACTTGGAGAGTCAGTCCCTTTAACCTCCTGTTTGGCCCAGTTTGCAATTTCTGCGGAAGATGAACAGGAATAGCGAGAACCAATGAGAGACTAGCTGGAGGTGTCTGGACGGGCAAATTTAACTCTCATTTCCCACCAGGAAGAGGAATTAACCAAAGGCTCAGCGTGCCGTGCCGGAACCAGATTAGGGCCTGAAGCCATCCTGCGGTGTTGCGGCCAGCTCAAAAGAAAGCGAGTTGAAGAAAGGAGCTCAGGGGCACTGTAATTCACAAACCTGCAGAGTTATAAATGACAGCTATCGTCCAAAAATATACTGAAGTAAGGCTGCCAAGAGGACTTGAAAGCGGGGCAGAATTGCAGGAAACAGATTTCAGGAGGCAGACTGGAATTGCATTGAAAGCATAGGAAAAGAGGCAGAACGTCCACAATGATGCACTTGGCCAAAAAGGGCGTATGCGTTTTTTCCTGAATATATTCAGGAAAAAACGCATACGCCCTTTTTGGCCAACCAAGCAAGCTTGCAAAGGAAATCTGCACTACAATGAAGTCTCACTTCCCCCCGGTCAAAAGGGCCATCTGAAAAAAGTGTAAAATCCAGAAAGGCAGGACAGGCCATGGAGAACTGGGAGCCTTGTTATGCTGACGGGCGGGATGTAAATTGCCAACAGACACTCGGGAGAAGTGTATGGTGTTTCCTGAAACATCTAAAAAACAAAGCAACAGAGCCTAGGGCACTTCCACTTATGGTCCTATAGCTTAGGGAAATTAAAATCAAAAAGACACAGCCACCCCAAAGTTTGGGACACCTCTGTTTACAAGAACCTCGTTTACAGTACAAGTTCAACATCACAGAAAGTGAAAAATGGATAAAGAAGTTGTGGTATTTACTTACAAAACAATATCTCTCAGCAATGAAATCTATGTCATCAGGCCCTTAGCAGCACAATGAGTGGATTCAGGTATGATGATTCTAACTGAAATAAGTCACACAGAAAAAGAAACATCATAAGATATCAGTAATACACGGAATGTAAACTTGGCTACACAGGAACTGAATTACAGAACAGAACAGGGTCTCAAATTTAGAAAACCAACTTATGCTTGCTTAAGGGGAAAGGTGAGTTGGGGTGCTGCATAAAACCAGAGATTGAAATGAGCACAGATAAAGTTCCTTAAGCCAAATATGGAATAGACAAGAGCTACTCCTTGCTCAACGAAATGGACTCAACACCGCATATTAAATGCCTAAGAATGTACCTGACTAGTAAGTATCTTAAAACCTATGGATTGCTATGTCTCCGAAAGAGAATCAAGCATGTGTACAGGGGCATAAACGCAGCAGTGATAGGATTGGAGAGGTTCGGTGAGCAAATGAAGACCCTTTGAAGTCATATTGCATGGTACCCATTCCACGGGTTTCAACTACCCAGGTTTAAGGTATTCTTCCTTCAGCTAAAACATGCATGTGGAACCTAGAGTATGATCAACCATGTGATCGGGAGACGTGTTCAAATATGTCTCAGTTTTCGTACCCTGGTACTCGGGTGCAACATTCCAGACGCTTTACTAACACCCTCCCGACTTGGAGAGTCAGTCCCTTTAACCTCCTGTTTGGCCCAGTTTGCAATTTCTGCGGAAGATGAACAGGAATAGCGAGAACCAATGAGAGACTAGCTGGAGGTGTCTGGACGGGCAAATTTAACTCTCATTTCCCACCAGGAAGAGGAATTAACCAAAGGCTCAGCGTGCCGTGCCGGAACCAGATTAGGGCCTGAAGCCATCCTGTGGTGTTGCGGCCAGCTCAAAAGAAAGCGAGTTGAAGAAAGGAGCTCAGGGGCACTGTAATTCACAAACCTGCAGAGTTATAAATGACAGCTATCGTCCAAAAATATACTGAAGTAAGGCTGCCAAGAGGACTTGAAAGCGGGGCAGAATTGCAGGAAACCGATTTCAGGAGGCAGACTGGAATTGCATTGAAAGCATAGGAAAAGAGGCAGAACGTCCACAATGATGCACTTGGCCAAAAAGGGCGTATGCGTTTTTTCCTGAATATATTCAGGAAAAAACGCATACGCCCTTTTTGGCCAACCAAGCAAGCTTGCAAAGGAAATCTGCACTACAATGAAGTCTCACTTCCCCCCGGTCAAAAGGGCCATCTGAAAAAAGTGTAAAATCCAGAAAGGCAGGACAGGCCATGGAGAACTGGGAGCCTTGTTATGCTGATGGGCGGGATGTAAATTGCCAACAGACACTCGGGAGAAGTGTATGGTGTTTCCTGAAACATCTAAAAAACAAAGCAACAGAGCCTAGGGCACTTCCACTTATGGTCCTATAGCTTAGGGAAATTAAAATCAAAAAGACACAGCCACCCCAAAGTTTGGGACGCCTCTGTTTACAAGAACCTCGTTTACCGTACAAGTTCAATATCACAGAAAGTGAAAAATGGATAAAGAAGTTGTGGTATTTACTTACAAAGCAATATCACTCAGCAATGAAATCTATGTCATCAGGCCCTTAGCAGCACAATGAGTGGATTCAGGTATGATGATTCTAACTGAAATAAGTCACACAGAAAAAGAAACATCATAAGATATCAGTAATACATGGAATGTAAACTTGGCTACACAGGAACTGAATTACAGAACAGAACAGAGTCTCAAATTTAGAAAACCAACTTATGCTTGCTTAAGGGGAAAGGTGAGTTGGGGTGCTGCATAAAACCAGAGATTGAAATGAGCACAGATAAAGTTCCTTAAGCCAAATATGGAATAGACAAGAGCTACTCCTTGCTCAACGAAATGGACTCAACACCGCATATTAAACGCCTAAAAATGTACCTGACTAGTAAGTATCTTAAAACCTATGGATTGCTATGTCTCCGAAAGAGAATCAAGCATGTGTACAGGGGCATAAACGCAGCAGTGATAGGATTGGAGAGGTTCGGTGAGCAAACGAAGACCCTTTGAAGTCATATTGCATGGTACCCATTCCACGGGTTTCAACTACCCAGGTTTAAGGTATTCTTCCTTCAGCTAAAACATGCATGTGGAACCTAGAGTATGATCAACCATGTGATCGGGAAACGTGTTCAAATATGTCTCAGTTCTCGTACCCTGGTACTCAGGTGCAACATTCCAGACGCTTTACTAACACCCTCCCGACTTGGAGAGTCAGTCCCTTTAACCTCCTGTTTGGCCCAGTTTGCAATTTCTGCGGAAGATGAACAGGAATAGCGAGAACCAATGAGAGACTAGCTGGAGGTGTCTGGACGGGCAAATTTAACTCTCATTTCCCACCAGGAAGAGGAATTAACCAAAGGCTCAGCGTGTCCTGCCGGAACCAGATTAGGGCCTGAAGCCATCCTGCGTTGTTGCGGCCAGGTCACAAGAAAGCAAGTTGAAGAAAGGAGCTCAGGGGCACTGTAATTCACAAACCTGCAGACTTATAAATGACAGCTATCGTCCAAAAATATACTGAAGTAAGGCTGCCAAGAGGACTTGAAAGCGGGGCAGAATTGCAGGAAACCGATTTCAGGAGGTAGACTGGAATTGCATTGAAAGCATAGGAAAAGAGGCAGAACGTCCACAATGATGCACTTGGCCAAAAAGGGCGTATGCGTTTTTTCCTGAATATATTCAGGAAAAAACGCATACGCCCTTTTTGGCCAACCAAGCAAGCTTGCAAAGGAAATCTGCACTACAATGAAGTCTCACTTCCCCCCGGTCAAAAGGGCCATCTGAAAAAAGTGTAAAATCCAGAAAGGCAGGACAGGCCATGGAGAACTGGGAGCCTTGTTATGCTGATGGGCGGGATGAAAATTGCCAGCAGACACTCCGGAGAAGGGTATGGTGTTTCCTGAAACATCTAAAAAACAAAGCAACAGAGCCTAGGGCACTTCCACTTATGGTCCTATAGCTTAGGGAAATTAAAATCAAAAAGACACAGCCACCCCAAACATTGGGACGCCTCTGTTTACAAGAACCTCGTTTACAGTACAAGTTCAACATCGCAGAAAGTGAAAAATGGATAAAGAAGTTGTGGTATTTACTTACAAAGCAATATCACTCAGCAATGAAATCTATGTCATCAGGCCCTTAGCAGCACAATGAGTGGATTCAGGTATGATGATTCTAACTGAAATAAGTCACACAGAAAAAGAACCATCATAAGATATCAGTAATACACGGAATGTAAACTTGGCTACACAGGAACTGAATTACAGAACAGAACAGGGTCTCAAATTTAGAAAACCAACTTATGCTTGCTTAAGGGGAAAGGTGAGTTGGGGTGCTGCATAAAACCAGAGATTGAAATGAGCACAGATAAAGTTCCTTAAGCCAAATATGGAATAGACAAGAGCTACTCCTTGCTCAACGAAATGGACTCAACACCGCATATTAAACGCCTAAGAATGTACCTGACTAGTAAGTATCTTAAAACCTATGGATTACTATGTCTCCGAAAGAGAATCAAGCATGTGTACAGGGGCATAAACGCAGCAGTGATAGGATTGGAGAGGTTCAGTGAGCAAATGAAGACCCTCTGAAGTCATATTGCATGGTACCCATTCCACGGGTTTCAACTACCCAGGTTTAAGGTATTCTTCCTTCAGCTAAAACATGCATGTGGAACCTAGAGTATGATCAACCATGTGATCGGGAGACGTGTTCAAATATGTCTCAGTTTTCGTACCCTGGTACTCGGGTGCAACATTCCAGACGCTTTACTAACACCCTCCCGACTTGGAGAGTCAGTCCCTTTAACCTCCTGTTTGGCCCAGTTTGCAATTTCTGCGGAAGATGAACAGGAATAGCGAGAACCAATGAGAGACTAGCTGGAGGTGTCTGGATGGGCAAATTTAACTCTCATTTCCCACCAGGAAGAGGAATTAACCAAAGGCTCAGCGTGCCGTGCCGGAACCAGATTAGGGCCTGAAGCCATCCTGTGGTGTTGCGGCCAGCTCAAAAGAAAGCGAGTTGAAGAAAGGAGCTCAGGGGCACTGTAATTCACAAACCTGCAGAGTTATAAATGACAGCTATCGTCCAAAAATATACTGAAGTAGGGCTGCCAAGAGGACTTGAAAGCGGGGCAGAATTGCAGGAAACCGATTTCAGGAGGCAGACTGGAATTGCATTGAAAGCATAGGAAAAGAGGCAGAACGTCCACAATGATGCACTTGGCCAAAAAGGGCGTATGCGTTTTTTCCTGAATATATTCAGGAAAAAACGCATACGCCCTTTTTGGCCAACCAAGCAAGCTTGCAAAGGAAATCTGCACTACAATGAAGTCTCACTTCCCCCCGGTCAAAAGGGCCATCTGAAAAAAGTGTAAAATCCAGAAAGGCAGGACAGGCCATGGAGAACTGGGAGCCTTGTTATGCTGATGGGCGTGATGTAAATTGCCAACAGACACTCGGGAGAAGTGTATGGTGTTTCCTGAAACATCTAAAAAACAAAGCAACAGAGCCTAGGGCACTTCCACTTATGGTCCTATAGCTTAGGGAAATTAAAATCAAAAAGACACAGCCACCCCAAAGTTTGGGACGCCTCTGTTTACAAGAACCTCGTTTACCGTACAAGTTCAATATCACAGAAAGTGAAAAATGGATAAAGAAGTTGTGGTATTTACTTACAAAGCAATATCACTCAGCAATGAAATCTATGTCATCAGGCCCTTAGCAGCACAATGAGTGGATTCAGGTATGATGATTCTAACTGAAATAAGTCACACAGAAAAAGAAACATCATAAGATATCAGTAATACACGGAATGTAAACTTGGCTACACAGGAACTGAATTACAGAACAGAACAGGGTCTCAAATTTAGAAAACCAACTTATGCTTGCTTAAGGGGAAAGGTGAGTTGGGGTGCTGCATAAAACCAGAGATTGAAATGAGCACAGATAAAGTTCCTTAAGCCAAATATGGAATAGACAAGAGCTACTCCTTGCTCAACGAAATGGACTCAACACCGCATATTAAACGCCTAAGAATGTACCTGACTAGTAAGTATCTTAAAACCTATGGATTACTATGTCTCCGAAAGAGAATCAAGCATGTGTACAGGGGCATAAACGCAGCAGTGATAGGATTGGAGAGGTTCAGTGAGCAAATGAAGACCCTCTGAAGTCATATTGCATGGTACCCATTCCACGGGTTTCAACTACCCAGGTTTAAGGTATTCTTCCTTCAGCTAAAACATGCATGTGGAACCTAGAGTATGATCAACCATGTGATCGGGAAACGTGTTCAAATATGTCTCTGTTTTCGTACCCTGGTACTCGGGTGCAACATTCCAGACGCTTAACTAACACCCTCCCGACTTGGAGAGTCAGTCCCTTTAACCTCCTGTTTGGCCCAGTTTGCAATTTCTGCGGAAGATGAACAGGAATAGCGAGAACCAATGAGAGACTAGCTGGAGGTTTCTGGACGGGCAAATTTAACTCTCATTTCCCACCAGGAAGAGGAATTAACCAAAGGCTCAGCGTGCCGTGCCGGAACCAGATTAGGGCCTGAAGACATCCTGCGGTGTTGCGGCCAGCTCAAAAGAAAGCGAGTTGAAGAAAGGAGCTCAGGGGCACTGTCATTCACAAACCTGCAGAGTTATAAATGACAGCTATCGTCCAAAAATATACTGAAGTAAGGCTGCCAAGAGGACTTGAAAGCGGGGCAGAATTGCAGGAAACCGATTTCAGGAGGTAGACTGGAATTGCATTGAAAGCATAGGAAAAGAGGCAGAACGTCCACAATGATGCACTTGGCCAAAAAGGGCGTATGTGTTTTTTCCTGAATATATTCAGGGAAAAACGAATACGCCCTTTTTGGCCAACCAAGCAAGCTTGCAAAGGAAATCTGCACTACAATGAAGTCCCACTTCCCCCCGGTCAAAAGGGCCATCTGAAAAAAGTGTAAAATCCAGAAAGGCAGGACAGGCCATGGAGAACTGGGAGCCTTGTTATGCTGATGGGCGGGATGTAAATTGCCAACAGACACTCGGGAGAAGTGTATGGTGTTTCCTGAAACATCTAAAAAACAAAGCAACAGAGCCTAGGGCACTTCCACTTATGGTCCTATAGCTTAGGGAAATTAAAATCAAAAAGACACAGCCACCCCAAAGTTTGGGACGCCTCTGTTTACAAGAACCTCGTTTACAGTACAAGTTCAACATCGCAGAAAGTGAAAAATGGATAAAGAAGTTGTGGTATTTACTTACAAAGCAATATCACTCAGCAATGAAATCTATGTCATCAGGCCCTTAGCAGCACAATGAGTGGATTCAGGTATGATGATTCTAACTGAAATAAGTCACACAGAAAAAGAAACATCATAAGATATCAGTAATACACGGAATGTAAACTTGGCTACACAGGAACTGAATTACAGAACAGAACAGGGTCTCAAATTTAGAAAACCAACTTATGCTTGCTTAAGGGTAAAGGTGAGTTGGGGTGCTGCATAAAACCAGAGATTGAAATGAGCACAGATAAAGTTCCTTAACCCAAATATGGAATAGACAAGAGCTACTCCTTGCTCAACGAAATGGACTCAACACCCCATATTAAGCGCCTAAGAATGTACCTGACTAGTAAGTATCTTAAAACCTATGGATTGCTATATCTCCAAAAGAGAATCAAGCGTGTGTCCAGGGGCATAAATGCAGCAGTGATAGGATTGGAGAGGTTCGGTGAGCAAACAAAGACCCTTTGAAGTCATATTGCATGGTACCCATTCCACGGGTCTCAACTCTCCAGGTTTCAGGGATTCTTCCTTCAGCTAAAACATGCATGTGGAACCTAGAGTATGATCAACCATGTGATCGGGAAACGTGTTCAAATATGTCTCAGTTCTCATACCCTGGTACTTGGGTGCAACATTCCAGACGCTTTACTAACACCCTCCCGACTTGGAGAGTCAGTCTCTTTAACCTCCTGTTTGGCCCAGTTTGCAATTTCTGCGGAAGATGAACAGGAATAGCGAGAACCAATGAGAGACTAGCTGGAGGTGTCTGGACGGGCAAATTTAACTCTCATTTCCCACCAGGAAGAGGAATTAACCAAAGGCTCAGCGTGCCGTGCCGGAACCAGATTAGGGCCTGAAGCCATCCTGCGGTGTTGCGGCCAGGTCACAAGAAAGCGAGTTGAAGAAAGGAGCTCAGGGGCACTGTCATTCACAAACCTGCAGACTTATAAATGACAGCTATCGTCCAAAAATATACTGAAGTAAGGCTGCCAAGAGGACTTGAAAGCGGGGCAGAATTGCAGGAAACCGATTTCAGGAGGTAGACTGGAATTGCATTGAAAGCATAGGAAAAGAGGCAGAACGTCCACAATGATGCACTTGGCCAAAAAGGGCGTATGCGTTTTTTCCTGAATATATTCAGGAAAAAACGCATACGCCCTTTTTGGCCAACCAAGCAAGCTTGCAAAGGAAATCTGCACTACAATGAAGTCTCACATCCCCCCGGTCAAAAGGGCCATCTGAAAAAAGTGTAAAATCCAGAAAGGCAGGACAGGCCATGGAGAACTGGGAGCCTTGTTATGCTGATGGGCGGGATGTAAATTGCCAGCAGACACTCGGGAGAAGTGTATGGTGTTTCCTGAAACATCTAAAAAACAAAGCAACAGAGCCTAGGGCACTTCCACTTATGGTCCTATAGCTTAGGGAAATTAAAATCAAAAAGACACAGCCACCCCAAACATTGGGATGCCTCTGTTTACAAGAACCTCGTTTACAGTACAAGTTCAACATCGCAGAAAGTGAAAAATGGATAAAGAAGTTGTGGTATTTACTTACAAAGCAATATCACTCAGCCATGAAATCTATGTCATCAGGCCCTTAGCAGCACAATGAGTGGATTCAGGTATGATGATTCTAACTGAAATAAGTCACACAGAAAAAGAAACATCATAAGATATCAGTAATACACGGAATGTAAACTTGGCTCCACAGGAACTGAATTACAGAACAGAACAGGGTCTCAAATTTAGAAAACCAACTTATGCTTGCTTAAGGGTAAAGGTGAGTTGGGGTGCTGCATAAAACCAGAGATTGAAATGAGCACAGGTAAATTTCCTTAAGCAAAATATGGAATAGACAAGAGCTACTCCTTGCTCAACGAAATGGACTCAACACCACATATTAAACGCCTAAGAATGTACCTGACTAGTAAGTATCTTAAAACCTATGGATTGCTATGTCTCCGAAAGAGAATCAAGCATGTGTACAGGGGCATAAACGCAGCAGTGATAGGATTGGAGAGGTTCGGTGAGCAAATGAGGACCCTTTGAAGTCATATTGCATGGTACCCATTCCACGGGTCTCAACTCTCCAGGTTTAAGGTATTCTTCCTTCAGCTAAAACATGCATGTGGAACCCAGAGTATGATCCACCATGTGAACGGGAGACATGTTCAAATATGTCTCAGTTTTCCTCCCCTGGTACTCGGGTGCAACATTCCAGACGCTTTACTAACACTCTCCCCACTTGGAGAGTCAGCGCCTTTAACCTCCTGTTTGGCCCATTTTCCAATTTCTGCGGAAGATGAACAGAAATAGGGAGAACCAATGAGAGACTAGCTGGAGGTGTCTGGACGGGCAAATTTAACTCTCTTTTCCCACCAGGAACAGGAAATAACCAAAGGTTCAGCATGCCGTGCCGGAACCAGATTAGGGCCTGAAGCCATCCTGCGGTGTTGCGGCCAGCTCAAAAGAAAGCGAGTTGAAGAAAGGAGCTCAGGGGCACTGTAATTCACAAACCTGCAGAGTTATAAATGACAGCTATCGTCCAAAAATATACTGAAGTAAGGCTGCCAAGAGGACTTGAAAGCGGGGCAGAATTGCAGGAAACCGATTTCAGGAGGTAGACTGGAATTGCATTGAAAGCATAGGAAAAGAGGCAGAACGTCCACAGTGATGCACTTGGCCAAAAAGGGCGTATGCGTTTTTTCCTGAATATATTCAGGAAAAAACGCATACGCCCTTTTTGGCCAACCAAGCAAGCTTGCAAAGGAAATCTGCACTACAATGAAGTCTCACTTCCCCCCGGTCAAAAGGGCCATCTGAAAAAAGTGTAAAATCCAGAAAGGCAGGACAGGCCATGGAGAACTGGGAGCCTTGTTATGCTGATGGGCGGGATGTAAATTGCCAACAGCCACTCCGGAGAAGTGTATGGTGTTTCCTGAAACATCTAAAAAACAAAGCAACAGAGCCTAGGGCACTTCCACTTATGGTCCTATAGCTTAGGGAAATTAAAATCAAAAAGACACAGCCACCCCAAAGTTTGGAACGCCTCTGTTTACAAGAACCTCGTTTACAGTACAAGTTCAACATCGCAGAAAGTGAAAAATGGATAAAGAAGTTGTGGTATTTACTTACAAAGCAATATCACTCAGCAATGAAATCTATGTCATCAGGCCCTTAGCAGCACAATGAGTGGATTCAGGTATGATGATTCTAACTGAAATAAGTCACACAGAAAAAGAAACATCATAAGATATCAGTAATACACGGAATGTAAACTTGGCTACACAGGAACTGAATTACAGAACAGAACAGGGTCTCAAATTTAGAAAACCAACTTATGCTTGCTTAAGGGTAAAGGTGAGTTGGGGTGCTGCATAAAACCAGAGATTGAAATGAGCACAGATAAAGTTCCTTAAGCCAAATATGGAATAGACAAGAGCTACTCCTTGCTCAACGAAATGGACTCAACACCCCATATTAAGAACCTAAGAATGTACCTGACTAGTAAGTATCTTAAAACCTATGGATTGCTATATCTCCAAAAGAGAATCAAGCGTGTGGCCAGGGGCATAAATGCAGCAGTGATAGGATTGGAGAGGTTCGGTGAGCAAACAAAGACCCTTTGAAGTAATATTGCATGGTACCCATTCTATGGGTCTCAACTCTCCAGGTTTCAGGGATTCTTCCTTCAGCTAAAACATGCATGTGGAACCTAGAGTATGATCAACCATGTGATCGGGAAACGTGTTCAAATATGTCTCTGTTTTCGTACCCTGGTACTCGGGTGCAACATTCCAGACGCTTAACTAACACCCTCCCGACTTGGAGAGTCAGTCCCTTTAACCTCCTGTTTGGCCCAGTTTGCAATTTCTGCGGAAGATGAACAGGAATAGTGAGAACCAATGAGAGACTAGCTGGAGGTGTCTGGACGGGCAAATTTAACTCTCATTTCCCACCAGGAAGAGGAATTAACCAAAGGCTCAGCGTGCCGTGCCGGAACCAGATTAGGGCCTGAAGACATCCTGCGGTGTTGCGGCCAGCTCAAAAGAAAGCGAGTTGAAGAAAGGAGCTCAGGGGCACTGTCATTCACAAACCTGCAGAGTTATAAATGACAGCTATCGTCCAAAAATATACTGAAGTAAGGCTGCCAAGAGGACTTGAAAGCGGGGCAGAATTGCAGGAAACCGATTTCAGGAGGTAGACTGGAATTGCATTGAAAGCATAGGAAAAGAGGCAGAACGTCCACAATGATGCACTTGGCCAAAAAGGGCGTATGCGTTTTTTCCTGAATATATTCAGGAAAAAACGCATACGCACTTTTTCGCCAACCAAGCAAGCTTGCAAAGGAAATCTGCACTACAATGAAGTCTCACATCCCCCCGGTCAAAAGGGCCATCTGAAAAAAGTGTAAAATCCAGAAAGGCAGGACAGGCCATGGAGAACTGGGAGCCTTGTTATGCTGATGGGCGGGATGTAAATTGCCAGCAGACACTCGGGAGAAGTGTATGGTGTTTCCTGAAACATCTAAAAAACAAAGCAACAGAGCCTAGGGCACTTCCACTTATGGTCCTATAGCTTAGGGAAATTAAAATCAAAAAGACACAGCCACCCCAAACATTGGGACGCCTCTGTTTACAAGAACCTCGTTTACAGTACAAGTTCAACATCGCAGAAAGTGAAAAATGGATAAAGAAGTTGTGGTATTTACTTACAAAGCAATATCACTCAGCCATGAAATCTATGTCATCAGGCCCTTAGCAGCACAATGAGTGGATTCAGGTATGATGATTCTAACTGAAATAAGTCACACAGAAAAAGAAACATCATAAGATATCAGTAATACACAGAATGTAAACTTGGCTACACAGGAACTGAATTACAGAACAGAACAGGGTCTCAAATTTAGAAAACCAACTTATGCTTGCTTAAGGGTAAAGGTGAGTTGGGGTGCTGCATAAAACCAGAGATTGAAATGAGCACAGATAAAGTTCCTTAAGCCAAATATGGAATAGACAAGAGCTACTCCTTGCTCAACGAAATGGCCTCAACACCCCATATTAAGCGCCTAAGAATGTACCTGACTAGTAAGTATCTTAAAACCTATGGATTGCTATATCTCCAAAAGAGAATCAAGCGTGTTTCCAGGGGCATAAATGCAGCAGTGATAGGATTGGAGAGGTTCGGTGAGCAAACAAAGACCCTTTGAAGTCATATTGCATGGTACCCATTCCACGGGTCTCAACTCTCCAGGTTTCAGGGATTCTTCCTTCAGCTAAAACATGCATGTGGAACCTAGAGTATGATCAACCATGTGATCGGGAAACGTGTTCAAATATGTCTCAGTTCTCGTACCCTGGTACTTGGGTGCAACATTCCAGACGCTTTACTAACACCCTCCCGACTTGGAGAGTCAGTCCCTTTAACCTCCTGTTTGGCCCAGTTTGCAATTTCTGCGGAAGATGAACAGGAATAGCGAGAACCAATGAGAGACTAGCTGGAGGTGTCTGGACGGGAAAATTTAACTCTCATTTCCCACCAGGAAGAGGAATTAACCAAAGGCTCAGCGTGCCGTGCCGGAACCAGATTAGGGCCTGAAGCCATCCTGCGGTGTTGCGGCCAGCTCAAAAGAAAGCGAGTTGAAGAAAGGAGCTCAGGGGCACTGTCATTCACAAACCTGCAGAGTTATAAATGACAGCTATCGTCCAAAAATATACTGAAGTAAGGCTGCCAAGAGGACTTGAAAGCGGGGCAGAATTGCAGGAAACCGATTTCAGGAGGTAGACTGGAATTGCATTGAAAGCATAGGAAAAGAGGCAGAACGTCCACAATGATGCACTTGGCCAAAAAGGGCGTATGCGTTTTTTCCTGAATATATTCAGGAAAAAACGCATACGCCCTTTTTGGCCAACCAAGCAAGCTTGCAAAGGAAATCTGCACTACAATGAAGTCTCACATCCCCCCGGTCAAAAGGGCCATCTGAAAAAAGTGTAAAATCCAGAAAGGCAGGACAGGCCATGGAGAACTGGGAGCCTTGTTATGCTGATGGGCGGGATGTAAATTGCCAGCAGACACTCGGGAGAAGTGTATGGTGTTTCCTGAAACATCTAAAAAACAAAGCAACAGAGCCTAGGGCACTTCCACTTATGGTCCTATAGCTTAGGGAAATTAAAATCAAAAAGACACAGCCACCCCAAACATTGGGACGCCTCTGTTTACAAGAACCTCGTTTACAGTACAAGTTCAACATCGCAGAAAGTGAAAAATGGATAAAGAAGTTGTGGTATTTACTTACAAAGCAATATCACTCAGCAATGAAATCTATGTCATCAGGCCCTTAGCAGCACAATGAGTGGATTCAGGTATGATGATTCTAACTGAAATAAGTCACACAGAAAAAGAAACATCATAAGATATCAGTAATACACGGAATGTAAACTTGGCTACACAGGAACTGAATTACAGAACAGAACAGGGTCTCAAATTTAGAGAACCAACTTATGCTTGCTTAAGGGGAAAGGTGAGTTGGGGTGCTGCATAAAACCAGAGATTGAAATGAGCACAGATAAAGTTCCTTAAGCCAAATATGGAATAGACAAGAGCTACTCCTTGCTCAACGAAATGGACTCAACACCCCATATTAAGCGCCTAAGAATGTACCTGACTAGTAAGTATCTTAAAACCTATGGATTGCTATATCTCCAAAAGAGAATCAAGCGTGTGTCCAGGGGCATAAATGCAGCAGTGATAGGATTGGAGAGGTTCGGTGAGCAAACAAAGACCCTTTGAAGTCATATTGCATGGTACCCATTCCACGGGTTTCAACTACCCAGGTTTAAGGTATTCTTCCTTCAGCTAAAACATGCATGTGGAACCTAGAGTATGATCAACCATGTGATCGGGAAACGTGTTCAAATATGTCTCAGTTTTCATACCCTGGTACTCGGGTGCAACATTCCAGACGCTTTACTAACACCCTCCCGACTTGGAGAGTCAGTCCCTTTAACCTCCTGTTTGGCCCAGTTTGCAATTTCTGCGGAAGATGAACAGGAATAGCGAGAACCAATGAGAGACTAGCTGGAGGTGTCTGGACGGGCAAATTTAACTCTCATTTCCCACCAGGAAGAGGAATTAACCAAAGGCTCAGCGTGCCGTGCCGGAACCAGATTAGGGCCTGAAGCCATCCTGCGGTGTTGCGGCCAGCTCAAAAGAAAGCGAGTTGAAGAAAGGAGCTCAGGGGCACTGTAATTCACAAACCTGCAGAGTTATAAATGACAGCTATCGTCCAAAAATATACTGAAGTAAGGCTGCCAAGAGGACTTGAAAGCGGGGCAGAATTGCAGGAAACCGATTTCAGGAGGTAGACTGGAATTGCATTGAAAGCATAGGAAAAGAGGCAGAACGTCCACCATGATGCACTTGGCCAAAAAGGGCGTATGCGTTTTTTCCTGAATATATTCAGGAAAAAACGCATACGCCCTTTTTGGCCAACCAAGCAAGCTTGCAAAGGAAATCTGCACTACAATGAAGTCTCACTTCCCCCCGGTCAAAAGGGCCATCTGAAAAAAGTGTAAAATCCAGAAAGGCAGGACAGGCCATGGAGAACTGGGAGCCTTGTTATGCTGATGGGCGGGATGTAAATTGCCAACAGACACTCGGGAGAAGTGTATGGTGTTTCCTGAAACATCTAAAAAACAAAGCAACAGAGCCTAGGGCACTTCCACTTATGGTCCTATAGCTTAGGGAAATTAAAATCAAAAAGACACAGCCACCCCAAAGTTTGGGACGCCTCTGTTTACAAGAACCTCGTTTACCGTACAAGTTCAACATCGCAGAAAGTGAAAAATGGATAAAGAAGTTGTGGTATTTACTTACAAAGCAATATCACTCAGCAATGAAATCTATGTCATCAGGCCCTTAGCAGCACAATGAGTGGATTCAGGTATGATGATTCTAACTGAAATAAGTCACACCGAAAAAGAAACATCATAAGATATCAGTAATACACGGAATGTAAACTTGGCTACACCAGAACTGAATTACAGAACAGAACAGGGTCTCAAATTTAGAAAACCAACTTATGCTTGCTTAAGGGGAAAGGTGAGTTGGGGTGCTGCATAAAACCAGAGATTGAAATGAGCACAGATAAAGTTCCTTAAGCCAAATATGGAATAGACAAGAGCTACTCCTTGCTCAACGAAATGGACTCAACACCGCATATTAAATGCCTAAGAATGTACCTGACTAGTAAGTATCTTAAAACCTATGGATTGCTATGTCTCCGAAAGAGAATCAAGCATGTGTACAGGGGCATAAACGCAGCAGTGATAGGATTGGAGAGGTTCGGTGAGCAAATGAAGACCCTTTGAAGTCATATCGCATGGTACCCATTCCACGGGTTTCAACTACCCAGGTTTAAGGTATTCTTCCTTCAGCTAAAACATGCATGTGGAACCTAGAGTATGATCAACCATGTGATCGGGAGACGTGTTCAAATATGTCTCAGTTTTCGTACCCTGGTACTCGGGTGCAACATTCCAGACGCTTTACTAACACCCTCCCGACTTGGAGAGTCAGTCCCTTTAACCTCCTGTTTGGCCCAGTTTGCAATTTCTGCGGAAGATGAACAGGAATAGCGAGAACCAATGAGAGACTAGCTGGAAGGTGTCTGGACGGGCAAATTTAACTCTCATTTCCCACCAGGAAGAGGAATTAACCAAAGGCTCAGCGTGCCGTGCCGGAACCAGATTAGGGCCTGAAGCCATCCTGCGGTGTTGCGGCCAGCTCAAAAGAAAGCGAGTTGAAGAAAGGAGCTCAGGGGCACTGTAATTCACAAACCTGCAGAGTTATAAATGACAGCTATCGTCCAAAAATATACTGAAGTAAGGCTGCCAAGAGGACTTGAAAGCGGGGCAGAATTGCAAGAAACCGATTTCAGGAGGCAGACTGGAATTGCATTGAAAGCATAGGAAAAGAGGCAGAACGTCCACCATGATGCACTTGGCCAAAAAGGGCGTATGCGTTTTTTCCTGAATATATTCAGGAAAAAACGCATATGCCCTTTTTGGCCAACCAAGCAAGCTTGCAAAGGAAATCTGCACTACAATGAAGTCTCACTTCCCCCCGGTCAAAAGGGCCATCTGAAAAAAGTGTAAAATCCAGAAAGGCAGGACAGGCCATGGAGAACTGGGAGCCTTGTTATGCTGATGGGCGGGATGTAAATTGCCAACAGACACTCGGGAGAAGTGTATGGTGTTTCCTGAAACATCTAAAAAACAAAGCAACAGAGCCTAGGGCACTTCCACTTATGGTCCTATAGCTTAGGGAAATTAAAATCAAAAAGACACAGCCACCCCAAAGTTTGGGACGCCTCTGTTTACAAGAACCTCGTTTACCGTACAAGTTCAACATCGCAGAAAGTGAAAAATGGATAAAGAAGTTGTGGTATTTACTTACAAAGCAATATCACTCAGCAATGAAATCTATGTCATCAGGCCCTTAGCAGCACAATGAGTGGATTCAGGTATGATGATTCTAACTGAAATAAGTCACACAGAAAAAGAAACATCATAAGATATCAGTAATACACGGAATGTAAACTTGGCTACACAAGAACTGAATTACAGAACAGAACAGGGTCTCAAATTTAGAAAACCAACTTATGCTTGCTTAAGGGGAAAGGTGAGTTGGGGTGCTGCATAAAACCAGAGATTGAAATGAGCACAGATAAAGTTCCTTAAGCCAAATATGGAATAGACAAGAGCTACTCCTTGCTCAACGAAATGGACTCAACATCGCATATTAAATGCCTAAGAATGTACCTGACTAGTAAGTATCTTAAAACCTATGGATTGCTATGTCTCCGAAAGAGAATCAAGCATGTGTACAGGGGCATAAACGCAGCAGTGATAGGATTGGAGAGGTTCGGTGAGCAAATGAAGACCCTTTGAAGTCATATCGCATGGTACCCATTCCACGGGTTTCAACTACCCAGGTTTAAGGTATTCTTCCTTCAGCTAAAACATGCATGTGGAACCTAGAGTATGATCAACCATGTGATCGGGAGACGTGTTCAAATATGTCTCAGTTTTCGTACCCTGGTACTCGGGTGCAACATTCCAGATGCTTTACTAACACCCTCCCGACTTGGAGAGTCAGTCCCTTTAACCTCCTGTTTGGCCCAGTTTGCAATTTCTGCGGAAGATGAACAGGAATAGCGAGAACCAATGAGAGACTAGCTGGAAGGTGTCTGGACGGGCAAATTTAACTCTCATTTCCCACCAGGAAGAGGAATTAACCAAAGGCTCAGCGTGCCGTGCCGGAACCAGATTAGGGCCTGAAGCCATCCTGCGGTGTTGCGGCCAGCTCAAAAGAAAGCGAGTTGAAGAAAGGAGCTCAGGGGCACTGTAATTCACAAACCTGCAGAGTTATAAATGACAGCTATCGTCCAAAAATATACTGAAGTAAGGCTGCCAAGAGGACTTGAAAGCGGGGCAGAATTGCAGGAAACCGATTTCAGGAGGCAGACTGGAATTGCATTGAAAGCATAGGAAAAGAGGCAGAACGTCCACCATGATGCACTTGGCCAAAAAGGGCGTATGCGTTTTTTCCTGAATATATTCAGGAAAAAACGCATACGCCCTTTTTGGCCAACCAAGCAAGCTTGCAAAGGAAATCTGCACTACAATGAAGTCTCACTGCCCCCCGGTCAAAAGGGCCATTTGAAAAAAGTGTAAAATCCAGAAAGGCAGGACAGGCCATGGAGAACTGGGAGCCTTGTTATGCTGATGGGCGGGATGTAAATTGCCAACAGACACTCGGGAGAAGTGTATGGTGTTTCCTGAAACATCTAAAAAACAAAGCAACAGAGCCTAGGGCACTTCCACTTATGGTCCTATAGCTTAGGGAAATTAAAATCAAAAAGACACAGCCACCCCAAAGTTTGGGACGCCTCTGTTTACAAGAACCTCGTTTACCGTACAAGTTCAACATCGCAGAAAGTGAAAAATGGATAAAGAAGTTGTGGTATTTACTTACAAAGCAATATCACTCAGCAATGAAATCTATGTCATCAGGCCCTTAGCAGCACAATGAGTGGATTCAGGTATGATGATTCTAACTGAAATAAGTCACACAGAAAAAGAAACATCATAAGATATCAGTAATACACGGAATGTAAACTTGGCTACACAAGAACTGAATTACAGAACAGAACAGGGTCTCAAATTTAGAAAACCAACTTATGCTTGCTTAAGGGGAAAGGTGAGTTGGGGTGCTGCATAAAACCAGAGATTGAAATGAGCACAGATAAAGTTCCTTAAGCCAAATATGGAATAGACAAGAGCTACTCCTTGCTCAACGAAATGGCCTCAACACCCCATATTAAGCGCCTAAGAATGTACCTGACTAGTAAGTATCTTAAAACCTATGGATTGCTATATCTCCAAAAGAGAATCAAGCGTGTGTCCAGGGGCATAAATGCAGCAGTGATAGGATTGGAGAGGTTCGGTGAGCAAACAAAGACCCTTTGAAGTCATATTGCATGGTACCCATTCCACGGGTCTCAACTCTCCAGGTTTCAGGGATTCTTCCTTCAGCTAAAACATGCATGTGGAACCTAGAGTATGATCAACCATGTGATCGGGAAACGTGTTCAAATATGTCTCAGTTCTCGTACCCTGGTACTTGGGTGCAACATTCCAGACGCTTTACTAACACCCTCCCGACTTGGAGAGTCAGTCCCTTTAACCTCCTGTTTGGCCCAGTTTGCAATTTCTGCGGAAGATGAACAGGAATAGCGAGAACCAATGAGAGACTAGCTGGAGGTGTCTGGACGGGAAAATTTAACTCTCATTTCCCACCAGGAAGAGGAATTAACCAAAGGCTCAGCGTGCCGTGCCGGAACCAGATTAGGGCCTGAAGCCATCCTGCGGTGTTGCGGCCAGCTCAAAAGAAAGCGAGTTGAAGAAAGGAGCTCAGGGGCACTGTCATTCACAAACCTGCAGAGTTATAAATGACAGCTATCGTCCAAAAATATACTGAAGTAAGGCTGCCAAGAGGACTTGAAAGCGGGGCAGAATTGCAGGAAACCGATTTCAGGAGGTAGACTGGAATTGCATTGAAAGCATAGGAAAAGAGGCAGAACGTCCACAATGATGCACTTGGCCAAAAAGGGCGTATGCGTTTTTTCCTGAATATATTCAGGAAAAAACGCATACGCCCTTTTTGGCCAACCAAGCAAGCTTGCAAAGGAAATCTGCACTACAATGAAGTCTCACATCCCCCCGGTCAAAAGGGCCATCTGAAAAAAGTGTAAAATCCAGAAAGGCAGGACAGGCCATGGAGAACTGGGAGCCTTGTTATGCTGATGGGCGGGATGTAAATTGCCAGCAGACACTCGGGAGAAGTGTATGGTGTTTCCTGAAACATCTAAAAAACAAAGCAACAGAGCCTAGGGCACTTCCACTTATGGTCCTATAGCTTAGGGAAATTAAAATCAAAAAGACACAGCCACCCCAAACATTGGGACGCCTCTGTTTACAAGAACCTCGTTTACAGTACAAGTTCAACATCGCAGAAAGTGAAAAATGGATAAAGAAGTTGTGGTATTTACTTACAAAGCAATATCACTCAGCAATGAAATCTATGTCATCAGGCCCTTAGCAGCACAATGAGTGGATTCAGGTATGATGATTCTAACTGAAATAAGTCACACAGAAAAAGAAACATCATAAGATATCAGTAATACACGGAATGTAAACTTGGCTACACAGGAACTGAATTACAGAACAGAACAGGGTCTCAAATTTAGAGAACCAACTTATGCTTGCTTAAGGGGAAAGGTGAGTTGGGGTGCTGCATAAAACCAGAGATTGAAATGAGCACAGATAAAGTTCCTTAAGCCAAATATGGAATAGACAAGAGCTACTCCTTGCTCAACGAAATGGACTCAACACCCCATATTAAGCGCCTAAGAATGTACCTGACTAGTAAGTATCTTAAAACCTATGGATTGCTATATCTCCAAAAGAGAATCAAGCGTGTGTCCAGGGGCATAAATGCAGCAGTGATAGGATTGGAGAGGTTCGGTGAGCAAACAAAGACCCTTTGAAGTCATATTGCATGGTACCCATTCCACGGGTTTCAACTACCCAGGTTTAAGGTATTCTTCCTTCAGCTAAAACATGCATGTGGAACCTAGAGTATGATCAACCATGTGATCGGGAAACGTGTTCAAATATGTCTCAGTTTTCATACCCTGGTACTCGGGTGCAACATTCCAGACGCTTTACTAACACCCTCCCGACTTGGAGAGTCAGTCCCTTTAACCTCCTGTTTGGCCCAGTTTGCAATTTCTGCGGAAGATGAACAGGAATAGCGAGAACCAATGAGAGACTAGCTGGAGGTGTCTGGACGGGCAAATTTAACTCTCATTTCCCACCAGGAAGAGGAATTAACCAAAGGCTCAGCGTGCCGTGCCGGAACCAGATTAGGGCCTGAAGCCATCCTGCGGTGTTGCGGCCAGCTCAAAAGAAAGCGAGTTGAAGAAAGGAGCTCAGGGGCACTGTAATTCACAAACCTGCAGAGTTATAAATGACAGCTATCGTCCAAAAATATACTGAAGTAAGGCTGCCAAGAGGACTTGAAAGCGGGGCAGAATTGCAGGAAACCGATTTCAGGAGGTAGACTGGAATTGCATTGAAAGCATAGGAAAAGAGGCAGAACGTCCACAATGATGCACTTGGCCAAAAAGGGCGTATGCGTTTTTTCCTGAATATATTCAGGAAAAAACGCATACGCCCTTTTTGGCCAACCAAGCAAGCTTGCAAAGGAAATCTGCACTACAATGAAGTCTCACTTCCCCCCGGTCAAAAGGGCCATCTGAAAAAAGTGTAAAATCCAGAAAGGCAGGACAGGCCATGGAGAACTGGGAGCCTTGTTATGCTGATGGGCGGGATGTAAATTGCCAACAGACACTCGGGAGAAGTGTATGGTGTTTCCTGAAACATCTAAAAAACAAAGCAACAGAGCCTAGGGCACTTCCACTTATGGTCCTATAGCTTAGGGAAATTAAAATCAAAAAGACACAGCCACCCCAAAGTTTGGGACGCCTCTGTTTACAAGAACCTCGTTTACCGTACAAGTTCAACATCGCAGAAAGTGAAAAATGGATAAAGAAGTTGTGGTATTTACTTACAAAGCAATATCACTCAGCAATGAAATCTATGTCATCAGGCCCTTAGCAGCACAATGAGTGGATTCAGGTATGATGATTCTAACTGAAATAAGTCACACCGAAAAAGAAACATCATAAGATATCAGTAATACACGGAATGTAAACTTGGCTACACCAGAACTGAATTACAGAACAGAACAGGGTCTCAAATTTAGAAAACCAACTTATGCTTGCTTAAGGGGAAAGGTGAGTTGGGGTGCTGCATAAAACCAGAGATTGAAATGAGCACAGATAAAGTTCCTTAAGCCAAATATGGAATAGACAAGAGCTACTCCTTGCTCAACGAAATGGACTCAACACCGCATATTAAATGCCTAAGAATGTACCTGACTAGTAAGTATCTTAAAACCTATGGATTGCTATGTCTCCGAAAGAGAATCAAGCATGTGTACAGGGGCATAAACGCAGCAGTGATAGGATTGGAGAGGTTCGGTGAGCAAATGAAGACCCTTTGAAGTCATATTGCATGGTACCCATTCCACGGGTTTCAACTACCCAGGTTTAAGGTATTCTTCCTTCAGCTAAAACATGCATGTGGAACCTAGAGTATGATCAACCATGTGATCGGGAGACGTGTTCAAATATGTCTCAGTTTTCGTACCCTGGTACTCGGGTGCAACATTCCAGACGCTTTACTAACACCCTCCCGACTTGGAGAGTCAGTCCCTTTAACCTCCTGTTTGGCCCAGTTTGCAATTTCTGCGGAAGATGAACAGGAATAGCGAGAACCAATGAGAGACTAGCTGGAAGGTGTCTGGACGGGCAAATTTAACTCTCATTTCCCACCAGGAAGAGGAATTAACCAAAGGCTCAGCGTGCCGTGCCGGAACCAGATTAGGGCCTGAAGCCATCCTGCGGTGTTGCGGCCAGCTCAAAAGAAAGCGAGTTGAAGAAAGGAGCTCAGGGGCACTGTAATTCACAAACCTGCAGAGTTATAAATGACAGCTATCGTCCAAAAATATACTGAAGTAAGGCTGCCAAGAGGACTTGAAAGCGGGGCAGAATTGCAGGAAACCGATTTCAGGAGGCAGACTGGAATTGCATTGAAAGCATAGGAAAAGAGGCAGAACGTCCACCATGATGCACTTGGCCAAAAAGGGCGTATGCGTTTTTTCCTGAATATATTCAGGAAAAAACGCATATGCCCTTTTTGGCCAACCAAGCAAGCTTGCAAAGGAAATCTGCACTACAATGAAGTCTCACTTCCCCCCGGTCAAAAGGGCCATCTGAAAAAAGTGTAAAATCCAGAAAGGCAGGACAGGCCATGGAGAACTGGGAGCCTTGTTATGCTGATGGGCGGGATGTAAATTGCCAACAGACACTCGGGAGAAGTGTATGGTGTTTCCTGAAACATCTAAAAAACAAAGCAACAGAGCCTAGGGCACTTCCACTTATGGTCCTATAGCTTAGGGAAATTAAAATCAAAAAGACACAGCCACCCCAAAGTTTGGGACGCCTCTGTTTACAAGAACCTCGTTTACCGTACAAGTTCAACATCGCAGAAAGTGAAAAATGGATAAAGAAGTTGTGGTATTTACTTACAAAGCAATATCACTCAGCAATGAAATCTATGTCATCAGGCCCTTAGCAGCACAATGAGTGGATTCAGGTATGATGATTCTAACTGAAATAAGTCACACAGAAAAAGAAACATCATAAGATATCAGTAATACACGGAATGTAAACTTGGCTACACAAGAACTGAATTACAGAACAGAACAGGGTCTCAAATTTAGAAAACCAACTTATGCTTGCTTAAGGGGAAAGGTGAGTTGGGGTGCTGCATAAAACCAGAGATTGAAATGAGCACAGATAAAGTTCCTTAAGCCAAATATGGAATAGACAAGAGCTACTCCTTGCTCAACGAAATGGACTCAACACCGCATATTAAATGCCTAAGAATGTACCTGACTAGTAAGTATCTTAAAACCTATGGATTGCTATGTCTCCGAAAGAGAATCAAGCATGTGTACAGGGGCATAAACGCAGCAGTGATAGGATTGGAGAGGTTCGGTGAGCAAATGAAGACCCTTTGAAGTCATATCGCATGGTACCCATTCCACGGGTTTCAACTACCCAGGTTTAAGGTATTCTTCCTTCAGCTAAAACATGCATGTGGAACCTAGAGTATGATCAACCATGTGATCGGGAGACGTGTTCAAATATGTCTCAGTTTTCGTACCCTGGTACTCGGGTGCAACATTCCAGATGCTTTACTAACACCCTCCCGACTTGGAGAGTCAGTCCCTTTAACCTCCTGTTTGGCCCAGTTTGCAATTTCTGCGGAAGATGAACAGGAATAGCGAGAACCAATGAGAGACTAGCTGGAAGGTGTCTGGACGGGCAAATTTAACTCTCATTTCCCACCAGGAAGAGGAATTAACCAAAGGCTCAGCGTGCCGTGCCGGAACCAGATTAGGGCCTGAAGCCATCCTGCGGTGTTGCGGCCAGCTCAAAAGAAAGCGAGTTGAAGAAAGGAGCTCAGGGGCACTGTAATTCACAAACCTGCAGAGTTATAAATGACAGCTATCGTCCAAAAATATACTGAAGTAAGGCTGCCAAGAGGACTTGAAAGCGGGGCAGAATTGCAGGAAACCGATTTCAGGAGGTAGACTGGAATTGCATTGAAAGCATAGGAAAAGAGGCAGAACGTCCACCATGATGCACTTGGCCAAAAAGGGCGTATGCGTTTTTTCCTGAATATATTCAGGAAAAAACGCATACGCCCTTTTTGGCCAACCAAGCAAGCTTGCAAAGGAAATCTGCACTACAATGAAGTCTCACTTCCCCCCGGTCAAAAGGGCCATCTGAAAAAAGTGTAAAATCCAGAAAGGCAGGACAGGCCATGGAGAACTGGGAGCCTTGTTATGCTGATGGGCGGGATGTAAATTGCCAACAGACACTCGGGAGAAGTGTATGGTGTTTCCTGAAACATCTAAAAAACAAAGCAACAGAGCCTAGGGCACTTCCACTTATGGTCCTATAGCTTAGGGAAATTAAAATCAAAAAGACACAGCCACCCCAAAGTTTGGGACGCCTCTGTTTACAAGAACCTCGTTTACCGTACAAGTTCAACATCGCAGAAAGTGAAAAATGGATAAAGAAGTTGTGGTATTTACTTACAAAGCAATATCACTCAGCAATGAAATCTATGTCATCAGGCCCTTAGCAGCACAATGAGTGGATTCAGGTATGATGATTCTAACTGAAATAAGTCACACCGAAAAAGAAACATCATAAGATATCAGTAATACACGGAATGTAAACTTGGCTACACCAGAACTGAATTACAGAACAGAACAGGGTCTCAAATTTAGAAAACCAACTTATGCTTGCTTAAGGGGAAAGGTGAGTTGGGGTGCTGCATAAAACCAGAGATTGAAATGAGCACAGATAAAGTTCCTTAAGCCAAATATGGAATAGACAAGAGCTACTCCTTGCTCAACGAAATGGACTCAACACCGCATATTAAATGCCTAAGAATGTACCTGACTAGTAAGTATCTTAAAACCTATGGATTGCTATGTCTCCGAAAGAGAATCAAGCATGTGTACAGGGGCATAAACGCAGCAGTGATAGGATTGGAGAGGTTCGGTGAGCAAATGAAGACCCTTTGAAGTCATATTGCATGGTACCCATTCCACGGGTTTCAACTACCCAGGTTTAAGGTATTCTTCCTTCAGCTAAAACATGCATGTGGAACCTAGAGTATGATCAACCATGTGATCGGGAGACGTGTTCAAATATGTCTCAGTTTTCGTACCCTGGTACTCGGGTGCAACATTCCAGACGCTTTACTAACACCCTCCCGACTTGGAGAGTCAGTCCCTTTAACCTCCTGTTTGGCCCAGTTTGCAATTTCTGCGGAAGATGAACAGGAATAGCGAGAACCAATGAGAGACTAGCTGGAAGGTGTCTGGACGGGCAAATTTAACTCTCATTTCCCACCAGGAAGAGGAATTAACCAAAGGCTCAGCGTGCCGTGCCGGAACCAGATTAGGGCCTGAAGCCATCCTGCGGTGTTGCGGCCAGCTCAAAAGAAAGCGAGTTGAAGAAAGGAGCTCAGGGGCACTGTAATTCACAAACCTGCAGAGTTATAAATGACAGCTATCGTCCAAAAATATACTGAAGTAAGGCTGCCAAGAGGACTTGAAAGCGGGGCAGAATTGCAGGAAACCGATTTCAGGAGGCAGACTGGAATTGCATTGAAAGCATAGGAAAAGAGGCAGAACGTCCACCATGATGCACTTGGCCAAAAAGGGCGTATGCGTTTTTTCCTGAATATATTCAGGAAAAAACGCATATGCCCTTTTTGGCCAACCAAGCAAGCTTGCAAAGGAAATCTGCACTACAATGAAGTCTCACTTCCCCCCGGTCAAAAGGGCCATCTGAAAAAAGTGTAAAATCCAGAAAGGCAGGACAGGCCATGGAGAACTGGGAGCCTTGTTATGCTGATGGGCGGGATGTAAATTGCCAACAGACACTCGGGAGAAGTGTATGGTGTTTCCTGAAACATCTAAAAAACAAAGCAACAGAGCCTAGGGCACTTCCACTTATGGTCCTATAGCTTAGGGAAATTAAAATCAAAAAGACACAGCCACCCCAAAGTTTGGGACGCCTCTGTTTACAAGAACCTCGTTTACCGTACAAGTTCAACATCGCAGAAAGTGAAAAATGGATAAAGAAGTTGTGGTATTTACTTACAAAGCAATATCACTCAGCAATGAAATCTATGTCATCAGGCCCTTAGCAGCACAATGAGTGGATTCAGGTATGATGATTCTAACTGAAATAAGTCACACAGAAAATGAAACATCATAAGATATCAGTAATACACGGAATGTAAACTTGGCTACACAAGAACTGAATTACAGAACAGAACAGGGTCTCAAATTTAGAAAACCAACTTATGCTTGCTTAAGGGGAAAGGTGAGTTGGGGTGCTGCATAAAACCAGAGATTGAAATGAGCACAGATAAAGTTCCTTAAGCCAAATATGGAATAGACAAGAGCTACTCCTTGCTCAACGAAATGGACTCAACACCGCATATTAAATGCCTAAGAATGTACCTGACTAGTAAGTATCTTAAAACCTATGGATTGCTATGTCTCCGAAAGAGAATCAAGCATGTGTACAGGGGCATAAACGCAGCAGTGATAGGATTGGAGAGGTTCGGTGAGCAAATGAAGACCCTTTGAAGTCATATCGCATGGTACCCATTCCACGGGTTTCAACTACCCAGGTTTAAGGTATTCTTCCTTCAGCTAAAACATGCATGTGGAACCTAGAGTATGATCAACCATGTGATCGGGAGACGTGTTCAAATATGTCTCAGTTTTCGTACCCTGGTACTCGGGTGCAACATTCCAGATGCTTTACTAACACCCTCCCGACTTGGAGAGTCAGTCCCTTTAACCTCCTGTTTGGCCCAGTTTGCAATTTCTGCGGAAGATGAACAGGAATAGCGAGAACCAATGAGAGACTAGCTGGAAGGTGTCTGGACGGGCAAATTTAACTCTCATTTCCCACCAGGAAGAGGAATTAACCAAAGGCTCAGCGTGCCGTGCCGGAACCAGATTAGGGCCTGAAGCCATCCTGCGGTGTTGCGGCCAGCTCAAAAGAAAGCGAGTTGAAGAAAGGAGCTCAGGGGCACTGTAATTCACAAACCTGCAGAGTTATAAATGACAGCTATCGTCCAAAAATATACTGAAGTAAGGCTGCCAAGAGGACTTGAAAGCGGGGCAGAATTGCAGGAAACCGATTTCAGGAGGCAGACTGGAATTGCATTGAAAGCATAGGAAAAGAGGCAGAACGTCCACCATGATGCACTTGGCCAAAAAGGGCGTATGCGTTTTTTCCTGAATATATTCAGGAAAAAACGCATACGCCCTTTTTGGCCAACCAAGCAAGCTTGCAAAGGAAATCTGCACTACAATGAAGTCTCACTGCCCCCCGGTCAAAAGGGCCATTTGAAAAAAGTGTAAAATCCAGAAAGGCAGGACAGGCCATGGAGAACTGGGAGCCTTGTTATGCTGATGGGCGGGATGTAAATTGCCAACAGACACTCGGGAGAAGTGTATGGTGTTTCCTGAAACATCTAAAAAACAAAGCAACAGAGCCTAGGGCACTTCCACTTATGGTCCTATAGCTTAGGGAAATTAAAATCAAAAAGACACAGCCACCCCAAAGTTTGGGACGCCTCTGTTTACAAGAACCTCGTTTACCGTACAAGTTCAACATCGCAGAAAGTGAAAAATGGATAAAGAAGTTGTGGTATTTACTTACAAAGCAATATCACTCAGCAATGAAATCTATGTCATCAGGCCCTTAGCAGCACAATGAGTGGATTCAGGTATGATGATTCTAACTGAAATAAGTCACACAGAAAAAGAAACATCATAAGATATCAGTAATACACGGAATGTAAACTTGGCTACACAAGAACTGAATTACAGAACAGAACAGGGTCTCAAATTTAGAAAACGAACTTATGCTTGCTTAAGGGGAAAGGTGAGTTGGGGTGCTGCATAAAACCAGAGATTGAAATGAGCACAGATAAAGTTCCTTAAGCCAAATATGGAATAGACAAGAGCTACTCCTTGCTCAACGAAATGGACTCAACACCGCATATTAAATGCCTAAGAATGTACCTGACTAGTAAGTATCTTAAAACCTATGGATTGCTATGTCTCCAAAAGAGAATCAAGCATGTGTACAGGGGCATAAACGCAGCAGTGATAGGATTGGAGAGGTTCGGTGAGCAAATGAAGACCCTTTGAAGTCATATCGCATGGTACCCATTCCACGGGTTTCAACTACCCAGGTTTAAGGTATTCTTCCTTCAGCTAAAACATGCATGTGGAACCTAGGGTATGATCAACCATGTGATCGGGAGACGTGTTCAAATATGTCTCAGTTTTCGTACCCTGGTACTCGGGTGCAACATTCCAGACGCTTTACTAACACCCTCCCGACTTGGAGAGTCAGTCCCTTTAACCTCCTGTTTGGCCCAGTTTGCAATTTCTGCGGAAGATGAACAGGAATAGCGAGAACCAATGAGAGACTAGCTGGAAGGTGTCTGGACGGGCAAATTTAACTCTCATTTCCCACCAGGAAGAGGAATTAACCAAAGGCTCAGCGTGCCGTGCCGGAACCAGATTAGGGCCTGAAGCCATCCTGCGGTGTTGCGGCCAGCTCAAAAGAAAGCGAGTTGAAGAAAGGAGCTCAGGGGCACTGTAATTCACAAACCTGCAGAGTTATAAATGACAGCTATCGTCCAAAAATATACTGAAGTAAGGCTGCCAAGAGGACTTGAAAGCGGGGCAGAATTGCAGGAAACCGATTTCAGGAGGCAGACTGGAATTGCATTGAAAGCATAGGAAAAGAGGCAGAACGTCCACCATGATGCACTTGGCCAAAAAGGGCGTATGCGTTTTTTCCTGAATATATTCAGGAAAAAACGCATACGCCCTTTTTGGCCAACCAAGCAAGCTTGCAAAGGAAATCTGCACTACAATGAAGTCTCACTGCCCCCCGGTCAAAAGGGCCATCTGAAAAAAGTGTAAAATCCAGAAAGGCAGGACAGGCCATGGAGAACTGGGAGCCTTGTTATGCTGATGGGCGGGATGTAAATTGCCAACAGACACTCGGGAGAAGTGTATGGTGTTTCCTGAAACATCTAAAAAACAAAGCAACAGAGCCTAGGGCACTTCCACTTATGGTCCTATAGCTTAGGGAAATTAAAATCAAAAAGACACAGCCACCCCAAAGTTTGGGACGCCTCTGTTTACAAGAACCTCGTTTACCGTACAAGTTCAACATCGCAGAAAGTGAAAAATGGATAAAGAAGTTGTGGTATTTACTTACAAAGCAATATCACTCAGCAATGAAATCTATGTCATCAGGCCCTTAGCAGCACAATGAGTGGATTCAGGTATGATGATTCTAACTGAAATAAGTCACACAGAAAAAGAAACATCATAAGATATCAGTAATACACGGAATGTAAACTTGGCTACACAAGAACTGAATTACAGAACAGAACAGGGTCTCAAATTTAGAAAACCAACTTATGCTTGCTTAAGGGGAAAGGTGAGTTGGGGTGCTGCATAAAACCAGAGATTGAAATGAGCACAGATAAAGTTCCTTAAGCCAAATATGGAATAGACAAGAGCTACTCCTTGCTCAACGAAATGGACTCAACACCGCATATTAAATGCCTAAGAATGTACCTGACTAGTAAGTATCTTAAAACCTATGGATTGCTATGTCTCCAAAAGAGAATCAAGCATGTGTACAGGGGCATAAACGCAGCAGTGATAGGATTGGAGAGGTTCGGTGAGCAAATGAAGACCCTTTGAAGTCATATCGCATGGTACCCATTCCACGGGTTTCAACTACCCAGGTTTAAGGTATTCTTCCTTCAGCTAAAACATGCATGTGGAACCTAGGGTATGATCAACCATGTGATCGGGAGACGTGTTCAAATATGTCTCAGTTTTCGTACCCTGGTACTCGGGTGCAACATTCCAGACGCTTTACTAACACCCTCCCGACTTGGAGAGTCAGTCCCTTTAACCTCCTGTTTGGCCCAGTTTGCAATTTCTGCGGAAGATGAACAGGAATAGCGAGAACCAATGAGAGACTAGCTGGAAGGTGTCTGGACGGGCAAATTTAACTCTCATTTCCCACCAGGAAGAGGAATTAACCAAAGGCTCAGCGTGCCGTGCCGGAACCAGATTAGGGCCTGAAGCCATCCTGCGGTGTTGCGGCCAGCTCAAAAGAAAGCGAGTTGAAGAAAGGAGCTCAGGGGCACTGTAATTCACAAACCTGCAGAGTTATAAATGACAGCTATCGTCCAAAAATATACTGAAGTAAGGCTGCCAAGAGGACTTGAAAGCGGGGCAGAATTGCAGGAAACCGATTTCAGGAGGCAGACTGGAATTGCATTGAAAGCATAGGAAAAGAGGCAGAACGTCCACCATGATGCACTTGGCCAAAAAGGGCGTATGCGTTTTTTCCTGAATATATTCAGGAAAAAACGCATACGCCCTTTTTGGCCAACCAAGCAAGCTTGCAAAGGAAATCTGCACTACAATGAAGTCTCACTTCCCCCCGGTCAAAAGGGCCATCTGAAAAAAGTGTAAAATCCAGAAAGGCAGGACAGGCCATGGAGAACTGGGAGCCTTGTTATGCTGATGGGCGGGATGTAAATTGCCAACAGACACTCGGGAGAAGTGTATGGTGTTTCCTGAAACATCTAAAAAACAAAGCAACCGAGCCTAGGGCACTTCCACTTATGGTCCTATAGCTTAGGGAAATTAAAATCAAAAAGACACAGCTACCCCAAAGTTTGGGACGCCTCTGTTTACAAGAACCTCGTTTACAGTACAAGTTCAACATCGCAGAAAGTGAAAAATGGATAAAGAAGTTGTGGTATTTACTTACAAAGCAATATCACTCAGCAATGAAATCTATGTCATCAGGCCCTTAGCAGCACAATGAGTGGATTCAGGTATGATGATTCTAACTGAAATAAGTCACACAGAAAAAGAAACATCATAAGATATCAGTAATACACGGAATGTAAACTTGGCTACACAGGAACTGAATTACAGAACAGAACAGGGTCTCAAATTTAGAAAACCAACTTATGCTTGCTTAAGGGGAAAGGTGAGTTGGGGTGCTGCATAAAACCAGAGATTGAAATGAGCACAGATAAAGTTCCTTAAGCCAAATATGGAATAGACAAGAGCTACTCCTTGCTCAACGAAATGGACTCAACACCGCATATTAAATGCCTAAGAATGTACCTGACTAGTAAGTATCTTAAAACCTATGGATTGCTATGTCTCCGAAAGAGAATCAAGCATGTGTACAGGGGCATAAACGCAGCAGTGATAGGATTGGAGAGGTTCGGTGAGCAAATGAAGACCCTTTGAAGTCATATCGCATGGTACCCATTCCACGGGTTTCAACTACCCAGGTTTAAGGTATTCTTCCTTCAGCTAAAACATGCATGTGGAACCTAGAGTATGATCAACCATGTGATCGGGAGACGTGTTCAAATATGTCTCAGTTTTCGTACCCTGGTACTCGGGTGCAACATTCCAGATGCTTTACTAACACCCTCCCGACTTGGAGAGTCAGTCCCTTTAACCTCCTGTTTGGCCCAGTTTGCAATTTCTGCGGAAGATGAACAGGAATAGCGAGAACCAATGAGAGACTAGCTGGAAGGTGTCTGGACGGGCAAATTTAACTCTCATTTCCCACCAGGAAGAGGAATTAACCAAAGGCTCAGCATGCCGTGCCGGAACCAGATTAGGGCCTGAAGCCATCCTGCGGTGTTGCGGCCAGCTCAAAAGAAAGCGAGTTGAAGAAAGGAGCTCAGGGGCACTGTAATTCACAAACCTGCAGAGTTATAAATGACAGCTATCGTCCAAAAATATACTGAAGTAAGGCTGCCAAGAGGACTTGAAAGCGGGGCAGAATTGCAGGAAACCGATTTCAGGAGGCAGACTGGAATTGCATTGAAAGCATAGGAAAAGAGGCAGAACGTCCACCATGATGCACTTGGCCAAAAAGGGCGTATGTGTTTTTTCCTGAATATATTCAGGAAAAAACGCATACGCCCTTTTTGGCCAACCAAGCAAGCTTGCAAAGGAAATCTGCACTACAATGAAGTCTCACTTCCCCCCGGTCAAAAGGGCCATCTGAAAAAAGTGTAAAATCCAGAAAGGCAGGACAGGCCATGGAGAACTGGGAGCCTTGTTATGCTGATGGGCGGGATGTAAATTGCCAACAGACACTCGGGAGAAGTGTATGGTGTTTCCTGAAACATCTAAAAAACAAAGCAACAGAGCCTAGGGCACTTCCACTTATGGTCCTATAGCTTAGGGAAATTAAAATCAAAAAGACACAGCCACCCCAAAGTTTGGGACGCCTCTGTTTACAAGAACCTCGTTTACCGTACAAGTTCAACATCGCAGAAAGTGAAAAATGGATAAAGAAGTTGTGGTATTTACTTACAAAGCAATATCACTCAGCAATGAAATCTATGTCATCAGGCCCTTAGCAGCACAATGAGTGGATTCAGGTATGATGATTCTAACTGAAATAAGTCACACAGAAAAAGAAACATCATAAGATATCAGTAATACACGGAATGTAAACTTGGCTACACAGGAACTGAATTACAGAACAGAACAGGGTCTCAAATTTAGAAAACCAACTTATGCTTGCTTAAGGGGAAAGGTGAGTTGGGGTGCTGCATAAAACCAGAGATTGAAATGAGCACAGATAAAGTTCCTTAAGCCAAATATGGAATAGACAAGAGCTACTCCTTGCTCAACGAAATGGACTCAACACCGCATATTAAACGCCTAAGAATGTACCTGACTAGTAAGTATCTTAAAACCTATGGATTGCTATGTCTCCGAAAGAGAATCAAGCATGTGTACAGGGGCATAAACGCAGCAGTGATAGGATTGGAGAGGTTCGGTGAGCAAATGAAGACCCTTTGAAGTCATATCGCATGGTACCCATTCCACGGGTTTCAACTACCCAGGTTTAAGGTATTCTTCCTTCAGCTAAAACATGCATGTGGAACCTAGAGTATGATCAACCATGTGATCGGGAGACGTGTTCAAATATGTCTCAGTTTTCGTACCCTGGTACTCGGGTGCAACATTCCAGACGCTTTACTAACACCCTCCCGACTTGGAGAGTCAGTCCCTTTAACCTCCTGTTTGGCCCAGTTTGCAATTTCTGCGGAAGATGAACAGGAATAGCGAGAACCAATGAGAGACTAGCTGGAGGTGTCTGGACGGGCAAATTTAACTCTCATTTCCCACCAGGAAGAGGAATTAACCAAAGGCTCAGCGTGCCGTGCCGGAAACAGATTAGGGCCTGAAGCCATCCTGCGGTGTTGCGGCCAGCTCAAAAGAAAGCGAGTTGAAGAAAGGAGCTCAGGGGCACTGTAATTCACAAACCTGCAGAGTTATAAATGACAGCTATCGTCCAAAAATATACTGAAGTAAGGCTGCCAAGAGGACTTGAAAGCGGGGCAGAATTGCAGGAAACCGATTTCAGGAGGTAGACTGGAATTGCATTGAAAGCATAGGAAAAGAGGCAGAACGTCCACCATGATGCACTTGGCCAAAAAGGGCGTATGTGTTTTTTCCTGAATATATTCAGGAAAAAACGCATACGCCCTTTTTGGCCAACCAAGCAAGCTTGCAAAGGAAATCTGCACTACAATGAAGTCTCACTTCCCCCCGGTCAAAAGGGCCATCTGAAAAAAGTGTAAAATCCAGAAAGGCAGGACAGGCCATGGAGAACTGGGAGCCTTGTTATGCTGATGGGCGGGATGTAAATTGCCAACAGACACTTGGGAGAAGTGTATGGTGTTTCCTGAAACATCTAAAAAACAAAGCAACAGAGCCTAGGGCACTTCCACTTATGGTCCTATAGCTTAGGGAAATTAAAATCAAAAAGACACAGCCACCCCAAAGTTTGGGACGCCTCTGTTTACAAGAACCTCATTTACCGTACAAGTTCAACATCGCAGAAAGTGAAAAATGGATAAAGAAGTTGTGGTATTTACTTACAAAGCAATATCACTCAGCAATGAAATCTATGTCATCAGGCCCTTAGCAGCACAATGAGTGGATTCAGGTATGATGATTCTAACTGAAATAAGTCACACAGAAAAAGAAACATCATAAGATATCAGTAATACACGGAATGTAAACTTGGCTACACAGGAACTGAATTACAGAACAGAACAGGGTCTCAAATTTAGAAAACCAACTTATGCTTGCTTAAGGGGAAAGGTGAGTTGGGGTGCTGCATAAAACCAGAGATTGAAATGAGCACAGATAAAGTTCCTTAAGCCAAATATGGAATAGACAAGAGCTACTCCTTGCTCAACGAAATGGACTCAACACCGCATATTAAATGCCTAAGAATGTACCTGACTAGTAAGTATCTTAAAACCTATGGATTGCTATGTCTCCGAAAGAGAATCAAGCATGTGTACAGGGGCATAAACGCAGCAGTGATAGGATTGGAGAGGTTCGGTGAGCAAATGAAGACCCTTTGAAGTCATATTGCATGGTACCCATTCCACGGGTTTCAACTACCCAGGTTTAAGGTATTCTTCCTTCAGCTAAAACATGCATGTGGAACCTAGAGTATGATCAACCATGTGATCGGGAGACGTGTTCAAATATGTCTCAGTTATCGTACCCTGGTACTCGGGTGCAACATTCCAGACGCTTTACTAACACCCTCCCGACTTGGAGAGTCAGTCCCTTTAACCTCCTGTTTGGCCCAGTTTGCAATTTCTGCGGAAGATGAACAGGAATAGCGAGAACCAATGAGAGACTAGCTGGAAGGTGTCTGGACGGGCAAATTTAACTCTCATTTCCCACCAGGAAGAGGAATTAACCAAAGGCTCAGCGTGCCGTGCCGGAACCAGATTAGGGCCTGAAGCCATCCTGCGGTGTTGCGGCCAGCTCAAAAGAAAGCGAGTTGAAGAAAGGAGCTCAGGGGCACTGTAATTCACAAACCTGCAGAGTTATAAATGACAGCTATCGTCCAAAAATATACTGAAGTAAGGCTGCCAAGAGGACTTGAAAGCGGGGCAGAATTGCAGGAAACCGATTTCAGGAGGCAGACTGGAATTGCATTGAAAGCATAGGAAAAGAGGCAGAACGTCCACCATGATGCACTTGGCCAAAAAGGGCGTATGCGTTTTTTCCTGAATATATTCAGGAAAAAACGCATACGCCCTTTTTGGCCAACCAAGCAAGCTTGCAAAGGAAATCTGCACTACAATGAAGTCTCACTTCCCCCCGGTCAAAAGGGCCATCTGAAAAAAGTGTAAAATCCAGAAAGGCAGGACAGGCCATGGAGAACTGGGAGCCTTGTTATGCTGATGGGCGGGATGTAAATTGCCAACAGACACTCGGGAGAAGTGTATGGTGTTTCCTGAAACATCTAAAAAACAAAGCAACAGAGCCTAGGGCACTTCCACTTATGGTCCTATAGCTTAGGGAAATTAAAATCAAAAAGACACAGCCACCCCAAAGTTTGGGACGCCTCTGTTTACAAGAACCTCGTTTACCGTACAAGTTCAACATCGCAGAAAGTGAAAAATGGATAAAGAAGTTGTGGTATTTACTTACAAAGCAATATCACTCAGCAATGAAATCTATGTCATCAGGCCCTTAGCAGCACAATGAGTGGATTCAGGTATGATGATTCTAACTGAAATAAGTCACACAGAAAAAGAAACATCATAAGATATCAGTAATACACGGAATGTAAACTTGGCTACACAGGAACTGAATTACAGAACAGAACAGGGTCTCAAATTTAGAAAACCAACTTATGCTTGCTTAAGGGGAAAGGTGAGTTGGGGTGCTGCATAAAACCAGAGATTGAAATGAGCACAGATAAAGTTCCTTAAGCCAAATATGGAATAGACAAGAGCTACTCCTTGCTCAACGAAATGGACTCAACACCGCATATTAAATGCCTAAGAATGTACCTGACTAGTAAGTATCTTAAAACCTATGGATTGCTATGTCTCCGAAAGAGAATCAAGCATGTGTACAGGGGCATAAACGCAGCAGTGATAGGATTGGAGAGGTTCGGTGAGCAAATGAAGACCCTTTGAAGTCATATTGCATGGTACCCATTCCACGGGTTTCAACTACCCAGGTTTAAGGTATTCTTCCTTCAGCTAAAACATGCATGTGGAACCTAGAGTATGATCAACCATGTGATCGGGAGACGTGTTCAAATATGTCTCAGTTTTCGTACCCTGGTACTCGGGTGCAACATTCCAGACGTTTTACTAACACCCTCCCGACTTGGAGAGTCAGTCCCTTTAACCTCCTGTTTGGCCCAGTTTGCAATTTCTGCGGAAGATGAACAGGAATAGCGAGAACCAATGAGAGACTAGCTGGAAGGTGTCTGGACGGGCAAATTTAACTCTCATTTCCCACCAGGAAGAGGAATTAACCAAAGGCTCAGCGTGCCGTGCCGGAACCAGATTAGGGCCTGAAGCCATCCTGCGGTGTTGCGGCCAGCTCAAAAGAAAGCGAGTTGAAGAAAGGAGCTCAGGGGCACTGTAATTCACAAACCTGCAGAGTTATAAATGACAGCTATCGTCCAAAAATATACTGAAGTAAGGCTGCCAAGAGGACTTGAAAGCGGGGCAGAATTGCAGGAAACCGATTTCAGGAGGCAGACTGGAATTGCATTGAAAGCATAGGAAAAGAGGCAGAACGTCCACCATGATGCACTTGGCCAAAAAGGGCGTATGCGTTTTTTCCTGAATATATTCAGGAAAAAACGCATACGCCCTTTTTGGCCAACCAAGCAAGCTTGCAAAGGAAATCTGCACTACAATGAAGTCTCACTTCCCCCCGGTCAAAAGGGCCATCTGAAAAAAGTGTAAAATCCAGAAAGGCAGGACAGGCCATGGAGAACTGGGAGCCTTGTTATGCTGATGGGCGGGATGTAAATTGCCAACAGACACTCGGGAGAAGTGTATGGTGTTTCCTGAAACATCTAAAAAACAAAGCAACAGAGCCTAGGGCACTTCCACTTATGGTCCTATAGCTTAGGGAAATTAAAATCAAAAAGACACAGCCACCCCAAAGTTTGGGACGCCTCTGTTTACAAGAACCTCATTTACCGTACAAGTTCAACATCGCAGAAAGTGAAAAATGGATAAAGAAGTTGTGGTATTTACTTACAAAGCAATATCACTCAGCAATGAAATCTATGTCATCAGGCCCTTAGCAGCACAATGAGTGGATTCAGGTATGATGATTCTAACTGAAATAAGTCACACAGAAAAAGAAACATCATAAGATATCAGTAATACACGGAATGTAAACTTGGCTACACAGGAACTGAATTACAGAACAGAACAGGGTCTCAAATTTAGAAAACCAACTTATGCTTGCTTAAGGGGAAAGGTGAGTTGGGGTGCTGCATAAAACCAGAGATTGAAATGAGCACAGATAAAGTTCCTTAAGCCAAATATGGAATAGACAAGAGCTACTCCTTGCTCAACGAAATGGACTCAACACCGCATATTAAATGCCTAAGAATGTACCTGACTAGTAAGTATCTTAAAACCTATGGATTGCTATGTCTCCGAAAGAGAATCAAGCATGTGTACAGGGTCATAAACACAGCAGTGATAGGATTGGAGAGGTTCGGTGAGCAAATGAAGACCCTTTGAAGTCATATTGCATGGTACCCATTCCACGGGTTTCAACTACCCAGGTTTAAGGTATTCTTCCTTCAGCTAAAACATGCATGTGGAACCTAGAGTATGATCAACCATGTGATCGGGAGACGTGTTCAAATATGTCTCAGTTTTCGTACCCTGGTACTCGGGTGCAACATTCCAGACGTTTTACTAACACCCTCCCGACTTGGAGAGTCAGTCCCTTTAACCTCCTGTTTGGCCCAGTTTGCAATTTCTGCGGAAGATGAACAGGAATAGCGAGAACCAATGAGAGACTAGCTGGAAGGTGTCTGGACGGGCAAATTTAACTCTCATTTCCCACCAGGAAGAGGAATTAACCAAAGGCTCAGCGTGCCGTGCCGGAACCAGATTAGGGCCTGAAGCCATCCTGCGGTGTTGCGGCCAGCTCAAAAGAAAGCGAGTTGAAGAAAGGAGCTCAGGGGCACTGTAATTCACAAACCTGCAGAGTTATAAATGACAGCTATCGTCCAAAAATATACTGAAGTAAGGCTGCCAAGAGGACTTGAAAGCGGGGCAGAATTGCAGGAAACCGATTTCAGGAGGCAGACTGGAATTGCATTGAAAGCATAGGAAAAGAGGCAGAACGTCCACCATGATGCACTTGGCCAAAAAGGGCGTATGCGTTTTTTCCTGAATATATTCAGGAAAAAACGCATACGCCCTTTTTGGCCAACCAAGCAAGCTTGCAAAGGAAATCTGCACTACAATGAAGTCTCACTTCCCCCCGGTCAAAAGGGCCATCTGAAAAAAGTGTAAAATCCAGAAAGGCAGGACAGGCCATGGAGAACTGGGAGCCTTGTTATGCTGATGGGCGGGATGTAAATTGCCAACAGACACTCGGGAGAAGTGTATGGTGTTTCCTGAAACATCTAAAAAACAAAGCAACAGAGCCTAGGGCACTTCCACTTATGGTCCTATAGCTTAGGGAAATTAAAATCAAAAAGACACAGCCACCCCAAAGTTTGGGACGCCTCTGTTTACAAGAACCTCGTTTACCGTACAAGTTCAACATCGCAGAAAGTGAAAAATGGATAAAGAAGTTGTGGTATTTACTTACAAAGCAATATCACTCAGCAATGAAATCTATGTCATCAGGCCCTTAGCAGCACAATGAGTGGATTCAGGTATGATGATTCTAACTGAAATAAGTCACACAGAAAAAGAAACATCATAAGATATCAGTAATACATGGAATGTAAACTTGGCTACACAGGAACTGAATTACAGAACAGAACAGGGTCTCAAATTTAGAAAACCAACTAATGCTTGCTTAAGGGGAAAGGTGAGTTGGGGTGCTGCATAAAACCAGAGATTGAAATGAGCACAGATAAAGTTCCTTAAGCCAAATATGGAATAGACAAGAGCTACTCCTTGCTCAACGAAATGGACTCAACACCGCATATTAAATGCCTAAGAATGTACCTGACTAGTAAGTATCTTAAAACCTATGGATTGCTATGTCTCCGAAAGAGAATCAAGCATGTGTACAGGGGCATAAACACAGCAGTGATAGGATTGGAGAGGTTCGGTGAGCAAATGAAGACCCTTTGAAGTCATATTGCATGGTACCCATTCCACGGGTTTCAACTACCCAGGTTTAAGGTATTCTTCCTTCAGCTAAAACATGCATGTGGAACCTAGAGTATGATCAACCATGTGATCGGGAGACGTGTTCAAATATGTCTCAGTTTTCGTACCCTGGTACTCGGGTGCAACATTCCAGACGTTTTACTAACACCCTCCCGACTTGGAGAGTCAGTCCCTTTAACCTCCTGTTTGGCCCAGTTTGCAATTTCTGCGGAAGATGAACAGGAATAGCGAGAACCAATGAGAGACTAGCTGGAAGGTGTCTGGACGGGCAAATTTAACTCTCATTTCCCACCAGGAAGAGGAATTAACCAAAGGCTCAGCGTGCCGTGCCGGAACCAGATTAGGGCCTGAAGCCATCCTGCGGTGTTGCGGCCAGCTCAAAAGAAAGCGAGTTGAAGAAAGGAGCTCAGGGGCACTGTAATTCACAAACCTGCAGAGTTATAAATGACAGCTATCGTCCAAAAATATACTGAAGTAAGGCTGCCAAGAGGACTTGAAAGCGGGGCAGAATTGCAGGAAACCGATTTCAGGAGGCAGACTGGAATTGCATTGAAAGCATAGGAAAAGAGGCAGAACGTCCACCATGATGCACTTGGCCAAAAAGGGCGTATGCGTTTTTTCCTGAATATATTCAGGAAAAAACGCATACGCCCTTTTTGGCCAACCAAGCAAGCTTGCAAAGGAAATCTGCACTACAATGAAGTCTCACTTCCCCCCGGTCAAAAGGGCCATCTGAAAAAAGTGTAAAATCCAGAAAGGCAGGACAGGCCATGGAGAACTGGGAGCCTTGTTATGCTGATGGGCGGGATGTAAATTGCCAACAGACACTCGGGAGAAGTGTATGGTGTTTCCTGAAACATCTAAAAAACAAAGCAACAGAGCCTAGGGCACTTCCACTTATGGTCCTATAGCTTAGGGAAATTAAAATCAAAAAGACACAGCCACCCCAAAGTTTGGGACGCCTCTGTTTACAAGAACCTCGTTTACCGTACAAGTTCAACATCGCAGAAAGTGAAAAATGGATAAAGAAGTTGTGGTATTTACTTACAAAGCAATATCACTCAGCAATGAAATCTATGTCATCAGGCCCTTAGCAGCACAATGAGTGGATTCAGGTATGATGATTCTAACTGAAATAAGTCACACAGAAAAAGAAACATCATAAGATATCAGTAATACACGGAATGTAAACTTGGCTACACAGGAACTGAATTACAGAACAGAACAGGGTCTCAAATTTAGAAAACCAACTTATGCTTGCTTAAGGGGAAAGGTGAGTTGGGGTGCTGCATAAAACCAGAGATTGAAATGAGCACAGATAAAGTTCCTTAAGCCAAATATGGAATAGACAAGAGCTACTCCTTGCTCAACGAAATGGACTCAACACCGCATATTAAATGCCTAAGAATGTACCTGACTAGTAAGTATCTTAAAACCTATGGATTGCTATGTCTCCGAAAGAGAATCAAGCATGTGTACAGGGTCATAAACACAGCAGTGATAGGATTGGAGAGGTTCGGTGAGCAAATGAAGACCCTTTGAAGTCATATTGCATGGTACCCATTCCACGGGTTTCAACTACCCAGGTTTAAGGTATTCTTCCTTCAGCTAAAACATGCATGTGGAACCTAGAGTATGATCAACCATGTGATCGGGAGACGTGTTCAAATATGTCTCAGTTTTCGTACCCTGGTACTCGGGTGCAACATTCCAGACGTTTTACTAACACCCTCCCGACTTGGAGAGTCAGTCCCTTTAACCTCCTGTTTGGCCCAGTTTGCAATTTCTGCGGAAGATGAACAGGAATAGCGAGAACCAATGAGAGACTAGCTGGAAGGTGTCTGGACGGGCAAATTTAACTCTCATTTCCCACCAGGAAGAGGAATTAACCAAAGGCTCAGCGTGCCGTGCCGGAACCAGATTAGGGCCTGAAGCCATCCTGCGGTGTTGCGGCCAGCTCAAAAGAAAGCGAGTTGAAGAAAGGAGCTCAGGGGCACTGTAATTCACAAACCTGCAGAGTTATAAATGACAGCTATCGTCCAAAAATATACTGAAGTAAGGCTGCCAAGAGGACTTGAAAGCGGGGCAGAATTGCAGGAAACCGATTTCAGGAGGCAGACTGGAATTGCATTGAAAGCATAGGAAAAGAGGCAGAACGTCCACCATGATGCACTTGGCCAAAAAGGGCGTATGCGTTTTTTCCTGAATATATTCAGGAAAAAACGCATACGCCCTTTTTGGCCAACCAAGCAAGCTTGCAAAGGAAATCTGCACTACAATGAAGTCTCACTTCCCCCCGGTCAAAAGGGCCATCTGAAAAAAGTGTAAAATCCAGAAAGGCAGGACAGGCCATGGAGAACTGGGAGCCTTGTTATGCTGATGGGCGGGATGTAAATTGCCAACAGACACTCGGGAGAAGTGTATGGTGTTTCCTGAAACATCTAAAAAACAAAGCAACAGAGCCTAGGGCACTTCCACTTATGGTCCTATAGCTTAGGGAAATTAAAATCAAAAAGACACAGCCACCCCAAAGTTTGGGACGCCTCTGTTTACAAGAACCTCGTTTACCGTACAAGTTCAACATCGCAGAAAGTGAAAAATGGATAAAGAAGTTGTGGTATTTACTTACAAAGCAATATCACTCAGCAATGAAATCTATGTCATCAGGCCCTTAGCAGCACAATGAGTGGATTCAGGTATGATGATTCTAACTGAAATAAGTCACACAGAAAAAGAAACATCATAAGATATCAGTAATACATGGAATGTAAACTTGGCTACACAGGAACTGAATTACAGAACAGAACAGGGTCTCAAATTTAGAAAACCAACTAATGCTTGCTTAAGGGGAAAGGTGAGTTGGGGTGCTGCATAAAACCAGAGATTGAAATGAGCACAGATAAAGTTCCTTAAGCCAAATATGGAATAGACAAGAGCTACTCCTTGCTCAACGAAATGGACTCAACACCGCATATTAAATGCCTAAGAATGTACCTGACTAGTAAGTATCTTAAAACCTATGGATTGCTATGTCTCCGAAAGAGAATCAAGCATGTGTACAGGGGCATAAACACAGCAGTGATAGGATTGGAGAGGTTCGGTGAGCAAATGAAGACCCTTTGAAGTCATATTGCATGGTACCCATTCCACGGGTTTCAACTACCCAGGTTTAAGGTATTCTTCCTTCAGCTAAAACATGCATGTGGAACCTAGAGTATGATCAACCATGTGATCGGGAGACGTGTTCAAATATGTCTCAGTTTTCGTACCCTGGTACTCGGGTGCAACATTCCAGACGTTTTACTAACACCCTCCCGACTTGGAGAGTCAGTCCCTTTAACCTCCTGTTTGGCCCAGTTTGCAATTTCTGCGGAAGATGAACAGGAATAGCGAGAACCAATGAGAGACTAGCTGGAAGGTGTCTGGACGGGCAAATTTAACTCTCATTTCCCACCAGGAAGAGGAATTAACCAAAGGCTCAGCGTGCCGTGCCGGAACCAGATTAGGGCCTGAAGCCATCCTGCGGTGTTGCGGCCAGCTCAAAAGAAAGCGAGTTGAAGAAAGGAGCTCAGGGGCACTGTAATTCACAAACCTGCAGAGTTATAAATGACAGCTATCGTCCAAAAATATACTGAAGTAAGGCTGCCAAGAGGACTTGAAAGCGGGGCAGAATTGCAGGAAACCGATTTCAGGAGGCAGACTGGAATTGCATTGAAAGCATAGGAAAAGAGGCAGAACGTCCACCATGATGCACTTGGCCAAAAAGGGCGTATGCGTTTTTTCCTGAATATATTCAGGAAAAAACGCATACGCCCTTTTTGGCCAACCAAGCAAGCTTGCAAAGGAAATCTGCACTACAATGAAGTCTCACTTCCCCCCGGTCAAAAGGGCCATCTGAAAAAAGTGTAAAATCCAGAAAGGCAGGACAGGCCATGGAGAACTGGGAGCCTTGTTATGCTGATGGGCGGGATGTAAATTGCCAACAGACACTCGGGAGAAGTGTATGGTGTTTCCTGAAACATCTAAAAAACAAAGCAACAGAGCCTAGGGCACTTCCACTTATGGTCCTATAGCTTAGGGAAATTAAAATCAAAAAGACACAGCCACCCCAAAGTTTGGGACGCCTCTGTTTACAAGAACCTCGTTTACCGTACAAGTTCAACATCGCAGAAAGTGAAAAATGGATAAAGAAGTTGTGGTATTTACTTACAAAGCAATATCACTCAGCAATGAAATCTATGTCATCAGGCCCTTAGCAGCACAATGAGTGGATTCAGGTATGATGATTCTAACTGAAATAAGTCACACAGAAAAAGAAACATCATAAGATATCAGTAATACACGGAATGTAAACTTGGCTACACAGGAACTGAATTACAGAACAGAACAGGGTCTCAAATTTAGAAAACCAACTTATGCTTGCTTAAGGGGAAAGGTGAGTTGGGGTGCTGCATAAAACCAGAGATTGAAATGAGCACAGATAAAGTTCCTTAAGCCAAATATGGAATAGACAAGAGCTACTCCTTGCTCAACGAAATGGACTCAACACCGCATATTAAATGCCTAAGAATGTACCTGACTAGTAAGTATCTTAAAACCTATGGATTGCTATGTCTCCGAAAGAGAATCAAGCATGTGTACAGGGGCATAAACACAGCAGTGATAGGATTGGAGAGGTTCGGTGAGCAAATGAAGACCCTTTGAAGTCATATTGCATGGTACCCATTCCACGGGTTTCAACTACCCAGGTTTAAGGTATTCTTCCTTCAGCTAAAACATGCATGTGGAACCTAGAGTATGATCAACCATGTGATCGGGAGACGTGTTCAAATATGTCTCAGTTTTCGTACCCTGGTACTCGGGTGCAACATTCCAGACGTTTTACTAACACCCTCCCGACTTGGAGAGTCAGTCCCTTTAACCTCCTGTTTGGCCCAGTTTGCAATTTCTGCGGAAGATGAACAGGAATAGCGAGAACCAATGAGAGACTAGCTGGAAGGTGTCTGGACGGGCAAATTTAACTCTCATTTCCCACCAGGAAGAGGAATTAACCAAAGGCTCAGCGTGCCGTGCCGGAACCAGATTAGGGCCTGAAGCCATCCTGCGGTGTTGCGGCCAGCTCAAAAGAAAGCGAGTTGAAGAAAGGAGCTCAGGGGCACTGTAATTCACAAACCTGCAGAGTTATAAATGACAGCTATCGTCCAAAAATATACTGAAGTAAGGCTGCCAAGAGGACTTGAAAGCGGGGCAGAATTGCAGGAAACCGATTTCAGGAGGCAGACTGGAATTGCATTGAAAGCATAGGAAAAGAGGCAGAACGTCCACCATGATGCACTTGGCCAAAAAGGGCGTATGCGTTTTTTCCTGAATATATTCAGGAAAAAACGCATACGCCCTTTTTGGCCAACCAAGCAAGCTTGCAAAGGAAATCTGCACTACAATGAAGTCTCACTTCCCCCCGGTCAAAAGGGCCATCTGAAAAAAGTGTAAAATCCAGAAAGGCAGGACAGGCCATGGAGAACTGGGAGCCTTGTTATGCTGATGGGCGGGATGTAAATTGCCAACAGACACTCGGGAGAAGTGTATGGTGTTTCCTGAAACATCTAAAAAACAAAGCAACAGAGCCTAGGGCACTTCCACTTATGGTCCTATAGCTTAGGGAAATTAAAATCAAAAAGACACAGCCACCCCAAAGTTTGGGACGCCTCTGTTTACAAGAACCTCGTTTACCGTACAAGTTCAACATCGCAGAAAGTGAAAAATGGATAAAGAAGTTGTGGTATTTACTTACAAAGCAATATCACTCAGCAATGAAATCTATGTCATCAGGCCCTTAGCAGCACAATGAGTGGATTCAGGTATGATGATTCTAACTGAAATAAGTCACACAGAAAAAGAAACATCATAAGATATCAGTAATACATGGAATGTAAACTTGGCTACACAGGAACTGAATTACAGAACAGAACAGGGTCTCAAATTTAGAAAACCAACTAATGCTTGCTTAAGGGGAAAGGTGAGTTGGGGTGCTGCATAAAACCAGAGATTGAAATGAGCACAGATAAAGTTCCTTAAGCCAAATATGGAATAGACAAGAGCTACTCCTTGCTCAACGAAATGGACTCAACACCGCATATTAAATGCCTAAGAATGTACCTGACTAGTAAGTATCTTAAAACCTATGGATTGCTATGTCTCCGAAAGAGAATCAAGCATGTGTACAGGGGCATAAACACAGCAGTGATAGGATTGGAGAGGTTCGGTGAGCAAATGAAGACCCTTTGAAGTCATATTGCATGGTACCCATTCCACGGGTTTCAACTACCCAGGTTTAAGGTATTCTTCCTTCAGCTAAAACATGCATGTGGAACCTAGAGTATGATCAACCATGTGATCGGGAGACGTGTTCAAATATGTCTCAGTTTTCGTACCCTGGTACTCGGGTGCAACATTCCAGACGTTTTACTAACACCCTCCCGACTTGGAGAGTCAGTCCCTTTAACCTCCTGTTTGGCCCAGTTTGCAATTTCTGCGGAAGATGAACAGGAATAGCGAGAACCAATGAGAGACTAGCTGGAAGGTGTCTGGACGGGCAAATTTAACTCTCATTTCCCACCAGGAAGAGGAATTAACCAAAGGCTCAGCGTGCCGTGCCGGAACCAGATTAGGGCCTGAAGCCATCCTGCGGTGTTGCGGCCAGCTCAAAAGAAAGCGAGTTGAAGAAAGGAGCTCAGGGGCACTGTAATTCACAAACCTGCAGAGTTATAAATGACAGCTATCGTCCAAAAATATACTGAAGTAAGGCTGCCAAGAGGACTTGAAAGCGGGGCAGAATTGCAGGAAACCGATTTCAGGAGGCAGACTGGAATTGCATTGAAAGCATAGGAAAAGAGGCAGAACGTCCACCATGATGCACTTGGCCAAAAAGGGCGTATGCGTTTTTTCCTGAATATATTCAGGAAAAAACGCATACGCCCTTTTTGGCCAACCAAGCAAGCTTGCAAAGGAAATCTGCACTACAATGAAGTCTCACTTCCCCCCGGTCAAAAGGGCCATCTGAAAAAAGTGTAAAATCCAGAAAGGCAGGACAGGCCATGGAGAACTGGGAGCCTTGTTATGCTGATGGGCGGGATGTAAATTGCCAACAGACACTCGGGAGAAGTGTATGGTGTTTCCTGAAACATCTAAAAAACAAAGCAACAGAGCCTAGGGCACTTCCACTTATGGTCCTATAGCTTAGGGAAATTAAAATCAAAAAGACACAGCCACCCCAAAGTTTGGGACGCCTCTGTTTACAAGAACCTCGTTTACCGTACAAGTTCAACATCGCAGAAAGTGAAAAATGGATAAAGAAGTTGTGGTATTTACTTACAAAGCAATATCACTCAGCAATGAAATCTATGTCATCAGGCCCTTAGCAGCACAATGAGTGGATTCAGGTATGATGATTCTAACTGAAATAAGTCACACAGAAAAAGAAACATCATAAGATATCAGTAATACACGGAATGTAAACTTGGCTACACAGGAACTGAATTACAGAACAGAACAGGGTCTCAAATTTAGAAAACCAACTTATGCTTGCTTAAGGGGAAAGGTGAGTTGGGGTGCTGCATAAAACCAGAGATTGAAATGAGCACAGATAAAGTTCCTTAAGCCAAATATGGAATAGACAAGAGCTACTCCTTGCTCAACGAAATGGACTCAACACCGCATATTAAATGCCTAAGAATGTACCTGACTAGTAAGTATCTTAAAACCTATGGATTGCTATGTCTCCGAAAGAGAATCAAGCATGTGTACAGGGTCATAAACACAGCAGTGATAGGATTGGAGAGGTTCGGTGAGCAAATGAAGACCCTTTGAAGTCATATTGCATGGTACCCATTCCACGGGTTTCAACTACCCAGGTTTAAGGTATTCTTCCTTCAGCTAAAACATGCATGTGGAACCTAGAGTATGATCAACCATGTGATCGGGAGACGTGTTCAAATATGTCTCAGTTTTCGTACCCTGGTACTCGGGTGCAACATTCCAGACGTTTTACTAACACCCTCCCGACTTGGAGAGTCAGTCCCTTTAACCTCCTGTTTGGCCCAGTTTGCAATTTCTGCGGAAGATGAACAGGAATAGCGAGAACCAATGAGAGACTAGCTGGAAGGTGTCTGGACGGGCAAATTTAACTCTCATTTCCCACCAGGAAGAGGAATTAACCAAAGGCTCAGCGTGCCGTGCCGGAACCAGATTAGGGCCTGAAGCCATCCTGCGGTGTTGCGGCCAGCTCAAAAGAAAGCGAGTTGAAGAAAGGAGCTCAGGGGCACTGTAATTCACAAACCTGCAGAGTTATAAATGACAGCTATCGTCCAAAAATATACTGAAGTAAGGCTGCCAAGAGGACTTGAAAGCGGGGCAGAATTGCAGGAAACCGATTTCAGGAGGCAGACTGGAATTGCATTGAAAGCATAGGAAAAGAGGCAGAACGTCCACCATGATGCACTTGGCCAAAAAGGGCGTATGCGTTTTTTCCTGAATATATTCAGGAAAAAACGCATACGCCCTTTTTGGCCAACCAAGCAAGCTTGCAAAGGAAATCTGCACTACAATGAAGTCTCACTTCCCCCCGGTCAAAAGGGCCATCTGAAAAAAGTGTAAAATCCAGAAAGGCAGGACAGGCCATGGAGAACTGGGAGCCTTGTTATGCTGATGGGCGGGATGTAAATTGCCAACAGACACTCGGGAGAAGTGTATGGTGTTTCCTGAAACATCTAAAAAACAAAGCAACAGAGCCTAGGGCACTTCCACTTATGGTCCTATAGCTTAGGGAAATTAAAATCAAAAAGACACAGCCACCCCAAAGTTTGGGACGCCTCTGTTTACAAGAACCTCGTTTACCGTACAAGTTCAACATCGCAGAAAGTGAAAAATGGATAAAGAAGTTGTGGTATTTACTTACAAAGCAATATCACTCAGCAATGAAATCTATGTCATCAGGCCCTTAGCAGCACAATGAGTGGATTCAGGTATGATGATTCTAACTGAAATAAGTCACACAGAAAAAGAAACATCATAAGATATCAGTAATACATGGAATGTAAACTTGGCTACACAGGAACTGAATTACAGAACAGAACAGGGTCTCAAATTTAGAAAACCAACTAATGCTTGCTTAAGGGGAAAGGTGAGTTGGGGTGCTGCATAAAACCAGAGATTGAAATGAGCACAGATAAAGTTCCTTAAGCCAAATATGGAATAGACAAGAGCTACTCCTTGCTCAACGAAATGGACTCAACACCGCATATTAAATGCCTAAGAATGTACCTGACTAGTAAGTATCTTAAAACCTATGGATTGCTATGTCTCCGAAAGAGAATCAAGCATGTGTACAGGGGCATAAACACAGCAGTGATAGGATTGGAGAGGTTCGGTGAGCAAATGAAGACCCTTTGAAGTCATATTGCATGGTACCCATTCCACGGGTTTCAACTACCCAGGTTTAAGGTATTCTTCCTTCAGCTAAAACATGCATGTGGAACCTAGAGTATGATCAACCATGTGATCGGGAGACGTGTTCAAATATGTCTCAGTTTTCGTACCCTGGTACTCGGGTGCAACATTCCAGACGTTTTACTAACACCCTCCCGACTTGGAGAGTCAGTCCCTTTAACCTCCTGTTTGGCCCAGTTTGCAATTTCTGCGGAAGATGAACAGGAATAGCGAGAACCAATGAGAGACTAGCTGGAAGGTGTCTGGACGGGCAAATTTAACTCTCATTTCCCACCAGGAAGAGGAATTAACCAAAGGCTCAGCGTGCCGTGCCGGAACCAGATTAGGGCCTGAAGCCATCCTGCGGTGTTGCGGCCAGCTCAAAAGAAAGCGAGTTGAAGAAAGGAGCTCAGGGGCACTGTAATTCACAAACCTGCAGAGTTATAAATGACAGCTATCGTCCAAAAATATACTGAAGTAAGGCTGCCAAGAGGACTTGAAAGCGGGGCAGAATTGCAGGAAACCGATTTCAGGAGGCAGACTGGAATTGCATTGAAAGCATAGGAAAAGAGGCAGAACGTCCACCATGATGCACTTGGCCAAAAAGGGCGTATGCGTTTTTTCCTGAATATATTCAGGAAAAAACGCATACGCCCTTTTTGGCCAACCAAGCAAGCTTGCAAAGGAAATCTGCACTACAATGAAGTCTCACTTCCCCCCGGTCAAAAGGGCCATCTGAAAAAAGTGTAAAATCCAGAAAGGCAGGACAGGCCATGGAGAACTGGGAGCCTTGTTATGCTGATGGGCGGGATGTAAATTGCCAACAGACACTTGGGAGAAGTGTATGGTGTTTCCTGAAACATCTAAAAAACAAAGCAACAGAGCCTAGGGCACTTCCACTTATGGTCCTATAGCTTAGGGAAATTAAAATCAAAAAGACACAGCCACCCCAAAGTTTGGGACGCCTCTGTTTACAAGAACCTCGTTTACCGTACAAGTTCAACATCGCAGAAAGTGAAAAATGGATAAAGAAGTTGTGGTATTTACTTACAAAGCAATATCACTCAGCAATGAAATCTATGTCATCAGGCCCTTAGCAGCACAATGAGTGGATTCAGGTATGATGATTCTAACTGAAATAAGTCACACAGAAAAAGAAACATCATAAGATATCAGTAATACACGGAATGTAAACTTGGCTACACAGGAACTGAATTACAGAACAGAACAGGGTCTCAAATTTAGAAAACCAACTTATGCTTGCTTAAGGGGAAAGGTGAGTTGGGGTGCTGCATAAAACCAGAGATTGAAATGAGCACAGATAAAGTTCCTTAAGCCAAATATGGAATAGACAAGAGCTACTCCTTGCTCAACGAAATGGACTCAACACCGCATATTAAATGCCTAAGAATGTACCTGACTAGTAAGTATCTTAAAACCTATGGATTGCTATGTCTCCGAAAGAGAATCAAGCATGTGTACAGGGTCATAAACACAGCAGTGATAGGATTGGAGAGGTTCGGTGAGCAAATGAAGACCCTTTGAAGTCATATTGCATGGTACCCATTCCACGGGTTTCAACTACCCAGGTTTAAGGTATTCTTCCTTCAGCTAAAACATGCATGTGGAACCTAGAGTATGATCAACCATGTGATCGGGAGACGTGTTCAAATATGTCTCAGTTTTCGTACCCTGGTACTCGGGTGCAACATTCCAGACGTTTTACTAACACCCTCCCGACTTGGAGAGTCAGTCCCTTTAACCTCCTGTTTGGCCCAGTTTGCAATTTCTGCGGAAGATGAACAGGAATAGCGAGAACCAATGAGAGACTAGCTGGAAGGTGTCTGGACGGGCAAATTTAACTCTCATTTCCCACCAGGAAGAGGAATTAACCAAAGGCTCAGCGTGCCGTGCCGGAACCAGATTAGGGCCTGAAGCCATCCTGCGGTGTTGCGGCCAGCTCAAAAGAAAGCGAGTTGAAGAAAGGAGCTCAGGGGCACTGTAATTCACAAACCTGCAGAGTTATAAATGACAGCTATCGTCCAAAAATATACTGAAGTAAGGCTGCCAAGAGGACTTGAAAGCGGGGCAGAATTGCAGGAAACCGATTTCAGGAGGCAGACTGGAATTGCATTGAAAGCATAGGAAAAGAGGCAGAACGTCCACCATGATGCACTTGGCCAAAAAGGGCGTATGCGTTTTTTCCTGAATATATTCAGGAAAAAACGCATACGCCCTTTTTGGCCAACCAAGCAAGCTTGCAAAGGAAATCTGCACTACAATGAAGTCTCACTTCCCCCCGGTCAAAAGGGCCATCTGAAAAAAGTGTAAAATCCAGAAAGGCAGGACAGGCCATGGAGAACTGGGAGCCTTGTTATGCTGATGGGCGGGATGTAAATTGCCAACAGACACTCGGGAGAAGTGTATGGTGTTTCCTGAAACATCTAAAAAACAAAGCAACAGAGCCTAGGGCACTTCCACTTATGGTCCTATAGCTTAGGGAAATTAAAATCAAAAAGACACAGCCACCCCAAAGTTTGGGACGCCTCTGTTTACAAGAACCTCGTTTACCGTACAAGTTCAACATCGCAGAAAGTGAAAAATGGATAAAGAAGTTGTGGTATTTACTTACAAAGCAATATCACTCAGCAATGAAATCTATGTCATCAGGCCCTTAGCAGCACAATGAGTGGATTCAGGTATGATGATTCTAACTGAAATAAGTCACACAGAAAAAGAAACATCATAAGATATCAGTAATACATGGAATGTAAACTTGGCTACACAGGAACTGAATTACAGAACAGAACAGGGTCTCAAATTTAGAAAACCAACTAATGCTTGCTTAAGGGGAAAGGTGAGTTGGGGTGCTGCATAAAACCAGAGATTGAAATGAGCACAGATAAAGTTCCTTAAGCCAAATATGGAATAGACAAGAGCTACTCCTTGCTCAACGAAATGGACTCAACACCGCATATTAAATGCCTAAGAATGTACCTGACTAGTAAGTATCTTAAAACCTATGGATTGCTATGTCTCCGAAAGAGAATCAAGCATGTGTACAGGGGCATAAACACAGCAGTGATAGGATTGGAGAGGTTCGGTGAGCAAATGAAGACCCTTTGAAGTCATATTGCATGGTACCCATTCCACGGGTTTCAACTACCCAGGTTTAAGGTATTCTTCCTTCAGCTAAAACATGCATGTGGAACCTAGAGTATGATCAACCATGTGATCGGGAGACGTGTTCAAATATGTCTCAGTTTTCGTACCCTGGTACTCGGGTGCAACATTCCAGACGTTTTACTAACACCCTCCCGACTTGGAGAGTCAGTCCCTTTAACCTCCTGTTTGGCCCAGTTTGCAATTTCTGCGGAAGATGAACAGGAATAGCGAGAACCAATGAGAGACTAGCTGGAAGGTGTCTGGACGGGCAAATTTAACTCTCATTTCCCACCAGGAAGAGGAATTAACCAAAGGCTCAGCGTGCCGTGCCGGAACCAGATTAGGGCCTGAAGCCATCCTGCGGTGTTGCGGCCAGCTCAAAAGAAAGCGAGTTGAAGAAAGGAGCTCAGGGGCACTGTAATTCACAAACCTGCAGAGTTATAAATGACAGCTATCGTCCAAAAATATACTGAAGTAAGGCTGCCAAGAGGACTTGAAAGCGGGGCAGAATTGCAGGAAACCGATTTCAGGAGGCAGACTGGAATTGCATTGAAAGCATAGGAAAAGAGGCAGAACGTCCACCATGATGCACTTGGCCAAAAAGGGCGTATGCGTTTTTTCCTGAATATATTCAGGAAAAAACGCATACGCCCTTTTTGGCCAACCAAGCAAGCTTGCAAAGGAAATCTGCACTACAATGAAGTCTCACTTCCCCCCGGTCAAAAGGGCCATCTGAAAAAAGTGTAAAATCCAGAAAGGCAGGACAGGCCATGGAGAACTGGGAGCCTTGTTATGCTGATGGGCGGGATGTAAATTGCCAACAGACACTTGGGAGAAGTGTATGGTGTTTCCTGAAACATCTAAAAAACAAAGCAACAGAGCCTAGGGCACTTCCACTTATGGTCCTATAGCTTAGGGAAATTAAAATCAAAAAGACACAGCCACCCCAAAGTTTGGGACGCCTCTGTTTACAAGAACCTCGTTTACCGTACAAGTTCAACATCGCAGAAAGTGAAAAATGGATAAAGAAGTTGTGGTATTTACTTACAAAGCAATATCACTCAGCAATGAAATCTATGTCATCAGGCCCTTAGCAGCACAATGAGTGGATTCAGGTATGATGATTCTAACTGAAATAAGTCACACAGAAAAAGAAACATCATAAGATATCAGTAATACACGGAATGTAAACTTGGCTACACAGGAACTGAATTACAGAACAGAACAGGGTCTCAAATTTAGAAAACCAACTTATGCTTGCTTAAGGGGAAAGGTGAGTTGGGGTGCTGCATAAAACCAGAGATTGAAATGAGCACAGATAAAGTTCCTTAAGCCAAATATGGAATAGACAAGAGCTACTCCTTGCTCAACGAAATGGACTCAACACCGCATATTAAATGCCTAAGAATGTACCTGACTAGTAAGTATCTTAAAACCTATGGATTGCTATGTCTCCGAAAGAGAATCAAGCATGTGTACAGGGTCATAAACACAGCAGTGATAGGATTGGAGAGGTTCGGTGAGCAAATGAAGACCCTTTGAAGTCATATTGCATGGTACCCATTCCACGGGTTTCAACTACCCAGGTTTAAGGTATTCTTCCTTCAGCTAAAACATGCATGTGGAACCTAGAGTATGATCAACCATGTGATCGGGAGACGTGTTCAAATATGTCTCAGTTTTCGTACCCTGGTACTCGGGTGCAACATTCCAGACGTTTTACTAACACCCTCCCGACTTGGAGAGTCAGTCCCTTTAACCTCCTGTTTGGCCCAGTTTGCAATTTCTGCGGAAGATGAACAGGAATAGCGAGAACCAATGAGAGACTAGCTGGAAGGTGTCTGGACGGGCAAATTTAACTCTCATTTCCCACCAGGAAGAGGAATTAACCAAAGGCTCAGCGTGCCGTGCCGGAACCAGATTAGGGCCTGAAGCCATCCTGCGGTGTTGCGGCCAGCTCAAAAGAAAGCGAGTTGAAGAAAGGAGCTCAGGGGCACTGTAATTCACAAACCTGCAGAGTTATAAATGACAGCTATCGTCCAAAAATATACTGAAGTAAGGCTGCCAAGAGGACTTGAAAGCGGGGCAGAATTGCAGGAAACCGATTTCAGGAGGCAGACTGGAATTGCATTGAAAGCATAGGAAAAGAGGCAGAACGTCCACCATGATGCACTTGGCCAAAAAGGGCGTATGCGTTTTTTCCTGAATATATTCAGGAAAAAACGCATACGCCCTTTTTGGCCAACCAAGCAAGCTTGCAAAGGAAATCTGCACTACAATGAAGTCTCACTTCCCCCCGGTCAAAAGGGCCATCTGAAAAAAGTGTAAAATCCAGAAAGGCAGGACAGGCCATGGAGAACTGGGAGCCTTGTTATGCTGATGGGCGGGATGTAAATTGCCAACAGACACTCGGGAGAAGGGTATGGTGTTTCCTGAAACATCTAAAAAACAAAGCAACAGAGCCTAGGGCACTTCCACTTATGGTCCTATAGCTTAGGGAAATTAAAATCAAAAAGACACAGCCACCCCAAAGTTTGGGACGCCTCTGTTTACAAGAACCTCGTTTACCGTACAAGTTCAACATCGCAGAAAGTGAAAAATGGATAAAGAAGTTGTGGTATTTACTTACAAAGCAATATCACTCAGCAATGAAATCTATGTCATCAGGCCCTTAGCAGCACAATGAGTGGATTCAGGTATGATGATTCTAACTGAAATAAGTCACACAGAAAAAGAAACATCATAAGATATCAGTAATACATGGAATGTAAACTTGGCTACACAGGAACTGAATTACAGAACAGAACAGGGTCTCAAATTTAGAAAACCAACTAATGCTTGCTTAAGGGGAAAGGTGAGTTGGGGTGCTGCATAAAACCAGAGATTGAAATGAGCACAGATAAAGTTCCTTAAGCCAAATATGGAATAGACAAGAGCTACTCCTTGCTCAACGAAATGGACTCAACACCGCATATTAAATGCCTAAGAATGTACCTGACTAGTAAGTATCTTAAAACCTATGGATTGCTATGTCTCCGAAAGAGAATCAAGCATGTGTACAGGGGCATAAACACAGCAGTGATAGGATTGGAGAGGTTCGGTGAGCAAATGAACACCCTTTGAAGTCATATTGCATGGTACCCATTCCACGGGTTTCAACTACCCAGGTTTAAGGTATTCTTCCTTCAGCTAAAACATGCATGTGGAACCTAGAGTATGATCAACCATGTGATCGGGAGACGTGTTCAAATATGTCTCAGTTTTCGTACCCTGGTACTCGGGTGCAACATTCCAGACGTTTTACTAACACCCTCCCGACTTGGAGAGTCAGTCCCTTTAACCTCCTGTTTGGCCCAGTTTGCAATTTCTGCGGAAGATGAACAGGAATAGCGAGAACCAATGAGAGACTAGCTGGAAGGTGTCTGGACGGGCAAATTTAACTCTCATTTCCCACCAGGAAGAGGAATTAACCAAAGGCTCAGCGTGCCGTGCCGGAACCAGATTAGGGCCTGAAGCCATCCTGCGGTGTTGCGGCCAGCTCAAAAGAAAGCGAGTTGAAGAAAGGAGCTCAGGGGCACTGTAATTCACAAACCTGCAGAGTTATAAATGACAGCTATCGTCCAAAAATATACTGAAGTAAGGCTGCCAAGAGGACTTGAAAGCGGGGCAGAATTGCAGGAAACCGATTTCAGGAGGCAGACTGGAATTGCATTGAAAGCATAGGAAAAGAGGCAGAACGTCCACCATGATGCACTTGGCCAAAAAGGGCGTATGCGTTTTTTCCTGAATATATTCAGGAAAAAACGCATACGCCCTTTTTGGCCAACCAAGCAAGCTTGCAAAGGAAATCTGCACTACAATGAAGTCTCACTTCCCCCCGGTCAAAAGGGCCATCTGAAAAAAGTGTAAAATCCAGAAAGGCAGGACAGGCCATGGAGAACTGGGAGCCTTGTTATGCTGATGGGCGGGATGTAAATTGCCAACAGACACTTGGGAGAAGTGTATGGTGTTTCCTGAAACATCTAAAAAACAAAGCAACAGAGCCTAGGGCACTTCCACTTATGGTCCTATAGCTTAGGGAAATTAAAATCAAAAAGACACAGCCACCCCAAAGTTTGGGACGCCTCTGTTTACAAGAACCTCGTTTACCGTACAAGTTCAACATCGCAGAAAGTGAAAAATGGATAAAGAAGTTGTGGTATTTACTTACAAAGCAATATCACTCAGCAATGAAATCTATGTCATCAGGCCCTTAGCAGCACAATGAGTGGATTCAGGTATGATGATTCTAACTGAAATAAGTCACACAGAAAAAGAAACATCATAAGATATCAGTAATACACGGAATGTAAACTTGGCTACACAGGAACTGAATTACAGAACAGAACAGGGTCTCAAATTTAGAAAACCAACTTATGCTTGCTTAAGGGGAAAGGTGAGTTGGGGTGCTGCATAAAACCAGAGATTGAAATGAGCACAGATAAAGTTCCTTAAGCCAAATATGGAATAGACAAGAGCTACTCCTTGCTCAACGAAATGGACTCAACACCGCATATTAAATGCCTAAGAATGTACCTGACTAGTAAGTATCTTAAAACCTATGGATTGCTATGTCTCCGAAAGAGAATCAAGCATGTGTACAGGGTCATAAACACAGCAGTGATAGGATTGGAGAGGTTCGGTGAGCAAATGAAGACCCTTTGAAGTCATATTGCATGGTACCCATTCCACGGGTTTCAACTACCCAGGTTTAAGGTATTCTTCCTTCAGCTAAAACATGCATGTGGAACCTAGAGTATGATCAACCATGTGATCGGGAGACGTGTTCAAATATGTCTCAGTTTTCGTACCCTGGTACTCGGGTGCAACATTCCAGACGCTTTACTAACACCCTCCCGACTTGGAGAGTCAGTCCCTTTAACCTCCTGTTTGGCCCAGTTTGCAATTTCTGCGGAAGATGAACAGGAATAGCGAGAACCAATGAGAGACTAGCTGGATGGTGTCTGGACGGGCAAATTTAACTCTCATTTCCCACCAGGAAGAGGAATTAACCAAAGGCTCAGCGTGCCGTGCCGGAACCAGATTAGGGCCTGAAGCCATCCTGCGGTGTTGCGGCCAGCTCAAAAGAAAGCGAGTTGAAGAAAGGAGCTCAGGGGCACTGTAATTCACAAACCTGCAGAGTTATAAATGACAGCTATCGTCCAAAAATATACTGAAGTAAGGCTGCCAAGAGGACTTGAAAGCGGGGCAGAATTGCAGGAAACCGATTTCAGGAGGTAGACTGGAATTGCATTGAAAGCATAGGAAAAGAGGCAGAACGTCCACAATGATGCACTTGGCCAAAAAGGGCGTATGCGTTTTTTCCTGAATATATTCAGGAAAAAACGCATACGCCCTTTTTGGCCAACCAAGCAAGCTTGCAAAGGAAATCTGCACTACAATGAAGTCTCACTTCCCCCCGGTCAAAAGGGCCATCTGAAAAAAGTGTAAAATCCAGAAAGACAGGACAGGCCATGGAGAACTGGGAGCCTTGTTATGCTGATGGGCGGGATGTAAATTGCCAACAGACACTCGGGAGAAGTGTATGGTGTTTCCTGAAACATCTAAAAAACAAAGCAACAGAGCCTAGGGCACTTCCACTTATGGTCCTATAGCTTAGGGAAATTAAAATCAAAAAGACACAGCCACCCCAAAGTTTGGGACGCCTCTGTTTACAAGAACCTCGTTTACCGTACAAGTTCAACATCGCAGAAAGTGAAAAATGGATAAAGAAGTTGTGGTATTTACTTACAAAGCAATATCACTCAGCAATGAAATCTATGTCATCAGGCCCTTAGCAGCACAATGAGTGGATTCAGGTATGATGATTCTAACTGAAATAAGTCACACAGAAAAAGAAACATCATAAGATATCAGTAATACACGGAATGTAAACTTGGCTACACAGGAACTGAATTACAGAACAGAACAGGGTCTCAAATTTAGAAAACCAACTTATGCTTGCTTAAGGGGAAAGGTGAGTTGGGGTGCTGCATAAAACCAGAGATTGAAATGAGCACAGATAAAGTTCCTTAAGCCAAATATGGAATAGACAAGAGCTACTCCTTGCTCAACGAAATGGACTCAACACCGCATATTAAATGCCTAAGAATGTACCTGACTAGTAAGTATCTTAAAACCTATGGATTGCTATGTCTCCGAAAGAGAATCAAGCATGTGTACAGGGGCATAAACGCAGCAGTGATAGGATTGGAGAGGTTCGGTGAGCAAATGAAGACCCTTTGAAGTCATATTGCATGGTACCCATTCCACGGGTTTCAACTACCCAGGTTTAAGGTATTCTTCCTTCAGCTAAAACATGCATGTGGAACCTAGAGTCTGATCAACCATGTGATCGGGAGACGTGTTCAAATATGTCTCAGTTTTCGTACCCTGGTACTCGGGTGCAACATTCCAGACGCTTTACTAACACCCTCCCGCCTTGGAGAGTCAGTCCCTTTAACCTCCTGTTTGGCCCAGTTTGCAATTTCTGTGGAAGATGAACAGGAATAGCGAGAACCAATGAGAGACTAGCTGGAGGTGTCTGGACGGGCAAATTTAACTCTCATTTCCCACCAGGAAGAGGAATTAACCAAAGGCTCAGCGTGCCGTGCCGGAACCAGATTAGGGCCTGAAGCCATCCTGCGGTGTTGCGGCCAGCTCAAAAGAAAGCGAGTTGAAGAAAGGAGCTCAGGGGCACTGTAATTCACAAACCTGCAGAGTTATAAATGACAGCTATCGTCCAAAAATATACTGAAGTAAGGCTGCCAAGAGGACTTGAAAGCGGGGCAGAATTGCAGGAAACCGATTTCAGGAGGTAGACTGGAATTGCATTGAAAGCATAGGAAAAGAGGCAGAACGTCCACAATGATGCACTTGGCCAAAAAGGGCGTATGCGTTTTTTCCTGAATATATTCAGGAAAAAACGCATACGCCCTTTTTGGCCAACCAAGCAAGCTTGCAAAGGAAATCTGCACTACAATGAAGTCTCACTTCCCCCCGGTCAAAAGGGCCATCTGAAAAAAGTGTAAAATCCAGAAAGGCAGGACAGGCCATGGAGAACTGGGAGCCTTGTTATGCTGATGGGCGGGATGTAAATTGCCAACAGACACTCGGGAGAAGTGTATGGTGTTTCCTGAAACATCTAAAAAACAAAGCAACAGAGCCTAGGGCACTTCCACTTATGGTCCTATAGCTTAGGGAAATTAAAATCAAAAAGACACAGCCACCCCAAAGTTTGGGACGCCTCTGTTTACAAGAACCTCGTTTACAGTACAAGTTCAACATCGCAGAAAGTGAAAAATGGATAAAGAAGTTGTGGTATTTACTTACAAAGCAATATCACTCAGCAATGAAATCTATGTCATCAGGCCCTTAGCAGCACAATGAGTGGATTCAGGTATGATGATTCTAACTGAAATAAGTCACACAGAAAAAGAAACATCATAAGATATCAGTAATACACGGAATGTAAACTTGGCTACACAGGAACTGAATTACAGAACAGAACAGGGTCTCAAATTTAGAAAACCAACTTATGCTTGCTTAAGGGTAAAGGTGAGTTGGGGTGCTGCATAAAACCAGAGATTGAAATGAGCACAGATAAAGTTCCTTAAGCCAAATATGGAATAGACAAGAGCTACTCCTTGCTCAACGAAATGGACTCAACACCGCATATTAAATGCCTAAGAATGTACCTGACTAGTAAGTATCTTAAAACCTATGGATTGCTATGTCTCCGAAAGAGAATCAAGCATGTGTACAGGGGCATAAACGCAGCAGTGATAGGATTGGAGAGGTTCGGTGAGCAAATGAAGACCCTTTGAAGTCATATTGCATGGTACCCATTCCACGGGTTTCAACTACCCAGGTTTAAGGTATTCTTCCTTCAGCTAAAACATGCATGTGGAACCTAGAGTATGATCAACCATGTGATCGGGAGACGTGTTCAAATATGTCTCAGTTTTCGTACCCTGGTACTCGGGTGCAACATTCCAGACGCTTTACTAACACCCTCCCGACTTGGAGAGTCAGTCCCTTTAACCTCCTGTTTGGCCCAGTTTGCAATTTCTGCGGAAGATGAACAGGAATAGCGAGAACCAATGAGAGACTAGCTGGAGGTGTCTGGACGGGCAAATTTAACTCTCATTTCCCACCAGGAAGAGGAATTAACCAAAGGCTCAGCGTGCCGTGCCGGAACCAGATTAGGGCCTGAAGCCATCCTGCGGTGTTGCGGCCAGCTCAAAAGAAAGCGAGTTGAAGAAAGGAGCTCAGGGGCACTGTAATTCACAAACCTGCAGAGTTATAAATGACAGCTATCGTCCAAAAATATACTGAAGTAAGGCTGCCAAGAGGACTTGAAAGCGGGGCAGAATTGCAGGAAACCGATTTCAGGAGGCAGACTGGAATTGCATTGAAAGCATAGGAAAAGAGGCAGAACGTCCACAATGATGCACTTGGCCAAAAAGGGCGTATGCGTTTTTTCCTGAATATATTCAGGAAAAAACGCATACGCCCTTTTTGGCCAACCAAGCAAGCTTGCAAAGGAAATCTGCACTACAATGAAGTCTCACTTCCCCCCGGTCAAAAGGGCCATCTGAAAAAAGTGTAAAATCCAGAAAGGCAGGACAGGCCATGGAGAACTGGGAGCCTTGTTATGCTGATGGGCGGGATGTAAATTGCCAACAGACACTCGGGAGAAGTGTATGGTGTTTCCTGAAACATCTAAAAAACAAAGCAACAGAGCCTAGGGCACTTCCACTTATGGTCCTATAGCTTAGGGAAATTAAAATCAAAAAGACACAGCCACCCCAAAGTTTGGGACGCCTCTGTTTACAAGAACCTCGTTTACAGTACAAGTTCAACATCGCAGAAAGTGAAAAATGGATAAAGAAGTTGTGGTATTTACTTACAAAGCAATATCACTCAGCAATGAAATCTATGTCATCAGGCCCTTAGCAGCACAATGAGTGGATTCAGGTATGATGATTCTAACTGAAATAAGTCACACAGAAAAAGAAACATCATAAGATATCAGTAATACACGGAATGTAAACTTGGCTACACAGGAACTGAATTACAGAACAGAACAGGGTCTCAAATTTAGAAAACCAACTTATGCTTGCTTAAGGGGAAAGGTGAGTTGGGGTGCTGCATAAAACCAGAGATTGAAATGAGCACAGATAAAGTTCCTTAAGCCAAATATGGAATAGACAAGAGCTACTCCTTGCTCAACGAAATGGACTCAACACCGCATATTAAATGCCTAAGAATGTACCTGACTAGTAAGTATCTTAAAACCTATGGATTGCTATGTCTCCGAAAGAGAATCAAGCATGTGTACAGGGGCATAAACGCAGCAGTGATAGGATTGGAGAGGTTCGGTGAGCAAATGAAGACCCTTTGAAGTCATATTGCATGGTACCCATTCCACGGGTTTCAACTACCCAGGTTTAAGGTATTCTTCCTTCAGCTAAAACATGCATGTGGAACCTAGAGTATGATCAACCATGTGATCGGGAGACGTGTTCAAATATGTCTCAGTTTTCGTACCCTGGTACTCGGGTGCAACATTCCAGACGCTTTACTAACACCCTCCCGACTTGGAGAGTCAGTCCCTTTAACCTCCTGTTTGGCCCAGTTTGCAATTTCTGCGGAAGATGAACAGGAATAGCGAGAACCAATGAGAGACTAGCTGGATGGTGTCTGGACGGGCAAATTTAACTCTCATTTCCCACCAGGAAGAGGAATTAACCAAAGGCTCAGCGTGCCGTGCCGGAACCAGATTAGGGCCTGAAGCCATCCTGCGGTGTTGCGGCCAGCTCAAAAGAAAGCGAGTTGAAGAAAGGAGCTCAGGGGCACTGTAATTCACAAACCTGCAGAGTTATAAATGACAGCTATCGTCCAAAAATATACTGAAGTAAGGCTGCCAAGAGGACTTGAAAGCGGGGCAGAATTGCAGGAAACCGATTTCAGGAGGTAGACTGGAATTGCATTGAAAGCATAGGAAAAGAGGCAGAACGTCCACAATGATGCACTTGGCCAAAAAGGGCGTATGCGTTTTTTCCTGAATATATTCAGGAAAAAACGCATACGCCCTTTTTGGCCAACCAAGCAAGCTTGCAAAGGAAATCTGCACTACAATGAAGTCTCACTTCCCCCCGGTCAAAAGGGCCATCTGAAAAAAGTGTAAAATCCAGAAAGACAGGACAGGCCATGGAGAACTGGGAGCCTTGTTATGCTGATGGGCGGGATGTAAATTGCCAACAGACACTCGGGAGAAGTGTATGGTGTTTCCTGAAACATCTAAAAAACAAAGCAACAGAGCCTAGGGCACTTCCACTTATGGTCCTATAGCTTAGGGAAATTAAAATCAAAAAGACACAGCCACCCCAAAGTTTGGGACGCCTCTGTTTACAAGAACCTCGTTTACCGTACAAGTTCAACATCGCAGAAAGTGAAAAATGGATAAAGAAGTTGTGGTATTTACTTACAAAGCAATATCACTCAGCAATGAAATCTATGTCATCAGGCCCTTAGCAGCACAATGAGTGGATTCAGGTATGATGATTCTAACTGAAATAAGTCACACAGAAAAAGAAACATCATAAGATATCAGTAATACACGGAATGTAAACTTGGCTACACAGGAACTGAATTACAGAACAGAACAGGGTCTCAAATTTAGAAAACCAACTTATGCTTGCTTAAGGGGAAAGGTGAGTTGGGGTGCTGCATAAAACCAGAGATTGAAATGAGCACAGATAAAGTTCCTTAAGCCAAATATGGAATAGACAAGAGCTACTCCTTGCTCAACGAAATGGACTCAACACCGCATATTAAATGCCTAAGAATGTACCTGACTAGTAAGTATCTTAAAACCTATGGATTGCTATGTCTCCGAAAGAGAATCAAGCATGTGTACAGGGGCATAAACGCAGCAGTGATAGGATTGGAGAGGTTCGGTGAGCAAATGAAGACCCTTTGAAGTCATATTGCATGGTACCCATTCCACGGGTTTCAACTACCCAGGTTTAAGGTATTCTTCCTTCAGCTAAAACATGCATGTGGAACCTAGAGTCTGATCAACCATGTGATCGGGAGACGTGTTCAAATATGTCTCAGTTTTCGTACCCTGGTACTCGGGTGCAACATTCCAGACGCTTTACTAACACCCTCCCGACTTGGAGAGTCAGTCCCTTTAACCTCCTGTTTGGCCCAGTTTGCAATTTCTGCGGAAGATGAACAGGAATAGCGAGAACCAATGAGAGACTAGCTGGAGGTGTCTGGACGGGCAAATTTAACTCTCATTTCCCACCAGGAAGAGGAATTAACCAAAGGCTCAGCGTGCCGTGCCGGAACCAGATTAGGGCCTGAAGCCATCCTGCGGTGTTGCGGCCAGCTCAAAAGAAAGCGAGTTGAAGAAAGGAGCTCAGGGGCACTGTAATTCACAAACCTGCAGAGTTATAAATGACAGCTATCGTCCAAAAATATACTGAAGTAAGGCTGCCAAGAGGACTTGAAAGCGGGGCAGAATTGCAGGAAACCGATTTCAGGAGGTAGACTGGAATTGCATTGAAAGCATAGGAAAAGAGGCAGAACGTCCACAATGATGCACTTGGCCAAAAAGGGCGTATGCGTTTTTTCCTGAATATATTCAGGAAAAAACGCATACGCCCTTTTTGGCCAACCAAGCAAGCTTGCAAAGGAAATCTGCACTACAATGAAGTCTCACTTCCCCCCGGTCAAAAGGGCCATCTGAAAAAAGTGTAAAATCCAGAAAGGCAGGACAGGCCATGGAGAACTGGGAGCCTTGTTATGCTGATGGGCGGGATGTAAATTGCCAACAGACACTCGGGAGAAGTGTATGGTGTTTCCTGAAACATCTAAAAAACAAAGCAACAGAGCCTAGGGCACTTCCACTTATGGTCCTATAGCTTAGGGAAATTAAAATCAAAAAGACACAGCCACCCCAAAGTTTGGGACGCCTCTGTTTACAAGAACCTCGTTTACAGTACAAGTTCAACATCGCAGAAAGTGAAAAATGGATAAAGAAGTTGTGGTATTTACTTACAAAGCAATATCACTCAGCAATGAAATCTATGTCATCAGGCCCTTAGCAGCACAATGAGTGGATTCAGGTATGATGATTCTAACTGAAATAAGTCACACAGAAAAAGAAACATCATAAGATATCAGTAATACACGGAATGTAAACTTGGCTACACAGGAACTGAATTACAGAACAGAACAGGGTCTCAAATTTAGAAAACCAACTTATGCTTGCTTAAGGGTAAAGGTGAGTTGGGGTGCTGCATAAAACCAGAGATTGAAATGAGCACAGATAAAGTTCCTTAAGCCAAATATGGAATAGACAAGAGCTACTCCTTGCTCAACGAAATGGACTCAACACCGCATATTAAATGCCTAAGAATGTACCTGACTAGTAAGTATCTTAAAACCTATGGATTGCTATGTCTCCGAAAGAGAATCAAGCATGTGTACAGGGGCATAAACGCAGCAGTGATAGGATTGGAGAGGTTCGGTGAGCAAATGAAGACCCTTTGAAGTCATATTGCATGGTACCCATTCCACGGGTTTCAACTACCCAGGTTTAAGGTATTCTTCCTTCAGCTAAAACATGCATGTGGAACCTAGAGTATGATCAACCATGTGATCGGGAGACGTGTTCAAATATGTCTCAGTTTTCGTACCCTGGTACTCGGGTGCAACATTCCAGACGCTTTACTAACACCCTCCCGACTTGGAGAGTCAGTCCCTTTAACCTCCTGTTTGGCCCAGTTTGCAATTTCTGCGGAAGATGAACAGGAATAGCGAGAACCAATGAGAGACTAGCTGGAGGTGTCTGGACGGGCAAATTTAACTCTCATTTCCCACCAGGAAGAGGAATTAACCAAAGGCTCAGCGTGCCGTGCCGGAACCAGATTAGGGCCTGAAGCCATCCTGCGGTGTTGCGGCCAGCTCAAAAGAAAGCGAGTTGAAGAAAGGAGCTCAGGGGCACTGTAATTCACAAACCTGCAGAGTTATAAATGACAGCTATCGTCCAAAAATATACTGAAGTAAGGCTGCCAAGAGGACTTGAAAGCGGGGCAGAATTGCAGGAAACCGATTTCAGGAGGCAGACTGGAATTGCATTGAAAGCATAGGAAAAGAGGCAGAACGTCCACAATGATGCACTTGGCCAAAAAGGGCGTATGCGTTTTTTCCTGAATATATTCAGGAAAAAACGCATACGCCCTTTTTGGCCAACCAAGCAAGCTTGCAAAGGAAATCTGCACTACAATGAAGTCTCACTTCCCCCCGGTCAAAAGGGCCATCTGAAAAAAGTGTAAAATCCAGAAAGGCAGGACAGGCCATGGAGAACTGGGAGCCTTGTTATGCTGATGGGCGGGATGTAAATTGCCAACAGACACTCGGGAGAAGTGTATGGTGTTTCCTGAAACATCTAAAAAACAAAGCAACAGAGCCTAGGGCACTTCCACTTATGGTCCTATAGCTTAGGGAAATTAAAATCAAAAAGACACAGCCACCCCAAAGTTTGGGACGCCTCTGTTTACAAGAACCTCGTTTACCGTACAAGTTCAACATCGCAGAAAGTGAAAAATGGATAAAGAAGTTGTGGTATTTACTTACAAAGCAATATCACTCAGCAATGAAATCTATGTCATCAGGCCCTTAGCAGCACAATGAGTGGATTCAGGTATGATGATTCTAACTGAAATAAGTCACACAGAAAAAGAAACATCATAAGATATCAGTAATACACGGAATGTAAACTTGGCTACACAGGAACTGAATTACAGAACAGAACAGGGTCTCAAATTTAGAAAACCAACTTATGCTTGCTTAAGGGGAAAGGTGAGTTGGGGTGCTGCATAAAACCAGAGATTGAAATGAGCACAGATAAAGTTCCTTAAGCCAAATATGGAATAGACAAGAGCTACTCCTTGCTCAACGAAATGGACTCAACACCGCATATTAAATGCCTAAGAATGTACCTGACTAGTAAGTATCTTAAAACCTATGGATTGCTATGTCTCCGAAAGAGAATCAAGCATGTGTACAGGGGCATAAACGCAGCAGTGATAGGATTGGAGAGGTTCGGTGAGCAAATGAAGACCCTTTGAAGTCATATTGCATGGTACCCATTCCACGGGTTTCAACTACCCAGGTTTAAGGTATTCTTCCTTCAGCTAAAACATGCATGTGGAACCTAGAGTATGATCAACCATGTGATCGGGAGACGTGTTCAAATATGTCTCAGTTTTCGTACCCTGGTACTCGGGTGCAACATTCCAGACGCTTTACTAACACCCTCCCGCCTTGGAGAGTCAGTCCCTTTAACCTCCTGTTTGGCCCAGTTTGCAATTTCTGCGGAAGATGAACAGGAATAGCGAGAACCAATGAGAGACTAGCTGGAGGTGTCTGGACGGGCAAATTTAACTCTCATTTCCCACCAGGAAGAGGAATTAACCAAAGGCTCAGCGTGCCGTGCCGGAACCAGATTAGGGCCTGAAGCCATCCTGCGGTGTTGCGGCCAGCTCAAAGAAAGCGAGTTGAAGAAAGGAGCTCAGGGGCACTGTAATTCACAAACCTGCAGAGTTATAAATGACAGCTATCGTCCAAAAATATACTGAAGTAAGGCTGCCAAGAGGACTTGAAAGCGGGGCAGAATTGCAGGAAACCGATTTCAGGAGGGTAGACTGGAATTGCATTGAAAGCATAGGAAAAGAGGCAGAACGTCCACAATGATGCACTTGGCCAAAAAGGGCGTATGCGTTTTTTCCTGAATATATTCAGGAAAAAACGCATACGCCCTTTTTGGCCAACCAAGCAAGCTTGCAAAGGAAATCTGCACTACAATGAAGTCTCACTTCCCCCCGGTCAAAAGGGCCATCTGAAAAAAGTGTAAAATCCAGAAAGGCAGGACAGGCCATGGAGAACTGGGAGCCTTGTTATGCTGATGGGCGGGATGTAAATTGCCAACAGACACTCGGGAGAAGTGTATGGTGTTTCCTGAAACATCTAAAAAACAAAGCAACAGAGCCTAGGGCACTTCCACTTATGGTCCTATAGCTTAGGGAAATTAAAATCAAAAAGACACAGCCACCCCAAAGTTTGGGACGCCTCTGTTTACAAGAACCTCGTTTACCGTACAAGTTCAACATCGCAGAAAGTGAAAAATGGATAAAGAAGTTGTGGTATTTACTTACAAAGCAATATCACTCAGCAATGAAATCTATGTCATCAGGCCCTTAGCAGCACAATGAGTGGATTCAGGTATGATGATTCTAACTGAAATAAGTCACACAGAAAAAGAAACATCATAAGATATCAGTAATACACGGAATGTAAACTTGGCTACACAGGAACTGAATTACAGAACAGAACAGGGTCTCAAATTTAGAAAACCAACTTATGCTTGCTTAAGGGGAAAGGTGAGTTGGGGTGCTGCATAAAACCAGAGATTGAAATGAGCACAGATAAAGTTCCTTAAGCCAAATATGGAATAGACAAGAGCTACTCCTTGCTCAACGAAATGGACTCAACACCGCATATTAAATGCCTAAGAATGTACCTGACTAGTAAGTATCTTAAAACCTATGGATTGCTATGTCTCCGAAAGAGAATCAAGCATGTGTACAGGGGCATAAACGCAGCAGTGATAGGATTGGAGAGGTTCGGTGAGCAAATGAAGACCCTTTGAAGTCATATTGCATGGTACCCATTCCACGGGTTTCAACTACCCAGGTTTAAGGTATTCTTCCTTCAGCTAAAACATGCATGTGGAACCTAGAGTATGATCAACCATGTGATCGGGAGACGTGTTCAAATATGTCTCAGTTTTCGTACCCTGGTACTCGGGTGCAACATTCCAGACGCTTTACTAACACCCTCCCGACTTGGAGAGTCAGTCCCTTTAACCTCCTGTTTGGCCCAGTTTGCAATTTCTGCGGAAGATGAACAGGAATAGCGAGAACCAATGAGAGACTAGCTGGAAGGTGTCTGGACGGGCAAATTTAACTCTCATTTCCCACCAGGAAGAGGAATTAACCAAAGGCTCAGCGTGCCGTGCCGGAACCAGATTAGGGCCTGAAGCCATCCTGCGGTGTTGCGGCCAGCTCAAAAGAAAGCGAGTTGAAGAAAGGAGCTCAGGGGCACTGTAATTCACAAACCTGCAGAGTTATAAATGACAGCTATCGTCCAAAAATATACTGAAGTAAGGCTGCCAAGAGGACTTGAAAGCGGGGCAGAATTGCAGGAAACCGATTTCAGGAGGCAGACTGGAATTGCATTGAAAGCATAGGAAAAGAGGCAGAACGTCCACAATGATGCACTTGGCCAAAAAGGGCGTATGCGTTTTTTCCTGAATATATTCAGGAAAAAACGCATACGCCCTTTTTGGCCAACCAAGCAAGCTTGCAAAGGAAATCTGCACTACAATGAAGTCTCACTTCCCCCCGGTCAAAAGGGCCATCTGAAAAAAGTGTAAAATCCAGAAAGGCAGGACAGGCCATGGAGAACTGGGAGCCTTGTTATGCTGATGGGCGGGATGTAAATTGCCAACAGACACTCGGGAGAAGTGTATGGTGTTTCCTGAAACATCTAAAAAACAAAGCAACAGAGCCTAGGGCACTTCCACTTATGGTCCTATAGCTTAGGGAAATTAAAATCAAAAAGACACAGCCACCCCAAAGTTTGGGACGCCTCTGTTTACAAGAACCTCGTTTACCGTACAAGTTCAACATCGCAGAAAGTGAAAAATGGATAAAGAAGTTGTGGTATTTACTTACAAAGCAATATCACTCAGCAATGAAATCTATGTCATCAGGCCCTTAGCAGCACAATGAGTGGATTCAGGTATGATGATTCTAACTGAAATAAGTCACACAGAAAAAGAAACATCATAAGATATCAGTAATACACGGAATGTAAACTTGGCTACACAGGAACTGAATTACAGAACAGAACAGGGTCTCAAATTTAGAAAACCAACTTATGCTTGCTTAAGGGGAAAGGTGAGTTGGGGTGCTGCATAAAACCAGAGATTGAAATGAGCACAGATAAAGTTCCTTAAGCCAAATATGGAATAGACAAGAGCTACTCCTTGCTCAACGAAATGGACTCAACACCGCATATTAAATGCCTAAGAATGTACCTGACTAGTAAGTATCTTAAAACCTATGGATTGCTATGTCTCCGAAAGAGAATCAAGCATGTGTACAGGGGCATAAACGCAGCAGTGATAGGATTGGAGAGGTTCGGTGAGCAAATGAAGACCCTTTGAAGTCATATTGCATGGTACCCATTCCACGGGTTTCAACTACCCAGGTTTATTCTTCCTTCAGCTAAAACATGCATGTGGAACCTAGAGTATGATCAACCATGTGATCGGGAGACGTGTTCAAATATGTCTCAGTTTTCGTACCCTGGTACTCGGGTGCAACATTCCAGACGCTTTACTAACACCCTCCCGACTTGGAGAGTCAGTCCCTTTAACCTCCTGTTTGGCCCAGTTTGCAATTTCTGCGGAAGATGAACAGGAATAGCGAGAACCAATGAGAGACTAGCTGAAGGTGTCTGGACGGGCAAATTTAACTCTCATTTCCCACCAGGAAGAGGAATTAACCAAAGGCTCAGCGTGCCGTGCCGGAACCAGATTAGGGCCTGAAGCCATCCTGCGGTGTTGCGGCCAGCTCAAAAGAAAGCGAGTTGAAGAAAGGAGCTCAGGGGCACTGTAATTCACAAACCTGCAGAGTTATAAATGACAGCTATCGTCCAAAATATACTGAAGTAAGGCTGCCAAGAGGACTTGAAAGCGGGGCAGAATTGCAGGAAACCGATTTCAGGAGGCAGACTGGAATTGCATTGAAAGCATAGGAAAAGAGGCAGAACGTCCACAATGATGCACTTGGCCAAAAAGGGCGTATGCGTTTTTTCCTGAATATATTCAGGAAAAAACGCATACGCCCTTTTTGGCCAACCAAGCAAGCTTGCAAAGGAAATCTGCACTACAATGAAGTCTCACTTCCCCCCGGTCAAAAGGGCCATCTGAAAAAAGTGTAAAATCCAGAAAGGCAGGACAGGCCATGGAGAACTGGGAGCCTTGTTATGCTGATGGGCGGGATGTAAATTGCCAACAGACACTCGGGAGAAGTGTATGGTGTTTCCTGAAACATCTAAAAAACAAAGCAACAGAGCCTAGGGCACTTCCACTTATGGTCCTATAGCTTAGGGAAATTAAAATCAAAAAGACACAGCCACCCCAAGTTTGGGACGCCTCTGTTTACAAGAACCTCGTTTACCGTACAAGTTCAACATCGCAGAAAGTGAAAAATGGATAAAGAAGTTGTGGTATTTACTTACAAAGCAATATCACTCAGCAATGAAATCTATGTCATCAGGCCCTTAGCAGCACAATGAGTGGATTCAGGTATGATGATTCTAACTGAAATAAGTCACACAGAAAAAGAAACATCATAAGATATCAGTAATACACGGAATGTAAACTTGGCTACACAGGAACTGAATTACAGAACAGAACAGGGTCTCAAATTTAGAAAACCAACTTATGCTTGCTTAAGGGGAAAGGTGAGTTGGGGTGCTGCATAAAACCAGAGATTGAAATGAGCACAGATAAAGTTCCTTAAGCAAATATGGAATAGACAAGAGCTACTCCTTGCTCAACGAAATGGACTCAACACCGCATATTAAATGCCTAAGAATGTACCTGACTAGTAAGTATCTTAAAACCTATGGATTGCTATGTCTCCGAAAGAGAATCAAGCATGTGTACAGGGGCATAAACGCAGCAGTGATAGGATTGGAGAGGTTCGGTGAGCAAATGAAGACCCTTTGAAGTCATATTGCATGGTACCCATTCCACGGGTTTCAACTACCCAGGTTTAAGGTATTCTTCCTTCAGCTAAAACATGCATGTGGAACCTAGAGTCTGATCAACCATGTGATCGGGAGACGTGTTCAAATATGTCTCAGTTTTCGTACCCTGGTACTCGGGTGCAACATTCCAGACGCTTTACTAACACCCTCCCGACTTGGAGAGTCAGTCCCTTTAACCTCCTGTTTGGCCCAGTTTGCAATTTCTGCGGAAGATGAACAGGAATAGCGAGAACCAATGAGAGACTAGCTGGAGGTGTCTGGACGGGCAAATTTAACTCTCATTTCCCACCAGGAAGAGGAATTAACCAAAGGCTCAGCGTGCCGTGCCGGAACCAGATTAGGGCCTGAAGCCATCCTGCGGTGTTGCGGCCAGCTCAAAAGAAAGCGAGTTGAAGAAAGGAGCTCAGGGGCACTGTAATTCACAAACCTGCAGAGTTATAAATGACAG